>NW_027041735.1:0-269939 GCF_035928015.1 Saxophila tyrrhenica | reverse complement strand
CCATACAAAAATCGGCCGGCGGCGATGGTCGTTTTGGACACCCAACCGCTGCACGCGCAAGACCCGCCCAAACAGGTTCCGACCCAATAGTCTTTGCTTACGCAAGGGCCTCTAGCCTAGATACTTCTTCTTCTCAGATGACCAGTAACTTTTGAAACACACTCCTTAGGTAGAGAGAAGACAATGACTACTTGACATACTCGTTTGATATGCTAGCGCTTGCCATCCCATTCCCCTAATTACATCAGCCTCTTCACCTTGCGACGTCACCCTATCCACCTTGCTAGAAGTACGGACACTTAGGACGTCCCTATCCATTACAGTATATTTTGCTCTTGCCTATTAATTTCTCTACTAATGTATTCTATATAGTATACTTCTCTATCTACTACATTCCTAACCAATAGAACTGTAACTTTATTAGCGATGGTTTAATTAGTTGCGTTGCCAATATACTTGTTACCTAATACATTAAGCAAGCTAGAGCATCTTTACTATTACTTGTAAGGGTAACTTGCTTAGTAGAATAAGATCACATTTAAAGTTATCTAAGAGGTTTTAAAGAATTAAAGTGTAGAGCCGCAGAAGCGGGCTGGTCTCAAAGAGGATGTAGGCCACGCATAACGAGAAAGATAAGATAATAGTAAGCTATAATATTACTATTTGCTTTGTATATAGTATAAGCTCTGGCTTCCTACTCGCGTAACTCTATTGAGTATTAAGTACAACTTTACACCTAGTGGTTTGCATGATTTAAGTCTATCTAAAGTAGTTGCAAATATCTTTAAGAGAGAGCACTAGAAGGAGAAATAGACTACTAACAACTAAGGTTACTATAGCTGTATAAAGCGCCTACAGCTTTGTAAGGGAGCGATTTGGTAAGGAACAAAATTGTATATGAAGCTATAAAGAGTTGCAAAGCGCAGCGAGGTTTTGAGGTGCTATGCCAAGCCGCTAGGCACTAGGGTGTGCTATATGAGTAAATGTAGGAATACGCGTAGCCAGCCTTGAGGTTGCGGGTAGAGCCATGACAAGCTCACTCGATTAGAGTTAGATTAGTAGAATAGTCACGAAGATGCCTACGAGGTATGAGAAGTGTATAGAGATGAATGGACAAGCAATTCCATTTTGAGTTTGGTGTTGGTGATGGCTGTTTGGTGTTGGCTCAGCTGCCAATCTGTCACACTTGTCTTCTCACCTAGGAAGAAATCATGGAAGCAGAGCACCAGCCGGTAGCATTGAAGAGGGTGACGGGTCTACATAGTATACCGGGATGACATACATAAGCAAAACCTCGAGCGCCATTGGACGCCAATCAAGCCAACCCATGCCGACATCTTCCAGCACTCAGTCCTCAATCACAACAACGTCACGCTCCTGATCCGAGCGCGGCCGAGCAGCTGCCGGGCAAAAACGAGCAACGGCCATGTTCAGAACCTCCCACCTCTCCCGCGCGATCCAATTCTCCTTCGTCTCGTCATGAGCCAGATCATGGTGCAGTTGTGCGTGCTCCCACGCATCATGCAGCGCCTTCGTCAAGCTGCACGGCAGCTCTCGGAGCACGCCGCAGACTTGCTTGACGGATGCTTCGCCTCGGCCGAACAGCTGATCGGAGCGCACGACGCGATGACAGCGATCGTTGGGTTTGTCCACGCGGTCGCGGCATGCGTGGCCCTCCTTTTCGTCTTCGCATCGTTCCTTGCATCCTGGATGGCGGCAGTTTTCCAGCGCGAGAGCCTGTAGTGCAACGAGCACGGGTCGAGCGGCGTCGCGGCGGGCAGCTCTCTGTGCGGCTCGGTCACGGCGGGCGGCAAGCCGGTAAGCCTGTTGTGAGGTCGAAGTGCAGCGGCGTTTCTGAGGAGTGTGCTGGAGGTGTGCCGGCGCCGATGACGAGGTGCTGGATAGGAGTGCGGTATCGACATCGGACGTGCATGCTCGCTTCTTAGACACCGCAGGTAGGGTAGGAGATGACGTGTCGGATACTGGCGAATGCTTATGAGGCTGAAGGGAGGGGCCAGAGTGTGAGATGGACTCGAGCGCGAAATCACGTCGTGGGTTGTCTGCCTGAGCTAGTTCCTCGGAGGACAGGTTCGACGGCAATGTGCTGGCGCGCGGGTGTGCCGGATTGTTGGTGGCGGAAAGCATGTTCGTTCCGGGTATATGCCGTCGCTTCGTTCGATCTTCCAAGGATTCGTTGTGCACTTGGAAGTCTGTTACATGATCATTTGGCCCTGAGTGCGGAAAGTTGCCTGCGCCGGCTGGCTGGTCACCGTCTAGAGCGTGCTTCCGCTTGCTTCGCATGTCGAGAGGTGAGGACGCGATGGCGCTTGAGTATGAAGGGCTTGCAGCCGTGTACTCCGGGTCCGAGGACGGCGAAGCGGGCTCGTGATAAGGAAATCTTATGAGGCTGCCTGGAGAATCGTCGGCAATGTGACCAGCTCCAGCACGATTGATTGCAGAAGAGGGAGGAGTGAGTAGATTGCGGGGACAGGGCAGACCGTCCGTGTCCGCTTCATCTGCAATCCACCGATCTCCAGCAACTGGGCGAGATGTTAGTTACGGGGGTGGACGACAAGTGGACGGCTGCTGTCGGCAATACTTACATCGTTGGTGGTACTCGCACCGCGTCCAGTCCGCCGCACTGATGGCACAGTTGGTGCAGCCGTCACCGAACTCACCTTGTACCACGACACACTCCGGTAAATTGCCCTGCCCGTTCTCGCAGCAGTGGCATTTCCATGTCTGTCGGATGCCTCTTACGTGAGCCAGCAGAGCTCGCAAGGTACATTGGCGTGCGGCATTAACTTTGCGAAGCCGGCCCGGGCGAAAGAGCAGCGGTCTCCTGTCGTGCTCGTCGTGGTACCTGGCCAGGATTTTGGACAGCGCGCCACCGACGCTGGAGACTTTGTTCCGGAGCGCGAGACGATGATCTTTCCCGTCCTCAGGGACGAATTGCAGGCTGTCGAGCTTCTCGACTTCGGCAGGTCGCCCACGGGTGCCGCGTACGAAATGGCATTCCTCGAACTCACGAAGCTTCTCCTCCGCCAGCTTCAGCTGGCCACGCTGCTCCCAAGTCGGCGTCCATCTGACAAGGTACACCCTGTCGTCGTCATCGAGGTCTGGCGTGTGGTTCCATGCACTGATATAAGCATCTTCACGTTCGGCCTCGCTGGAAATGGAAACAAACAGTCTCCCATCGTCACGTCGGCTGATAAAACGTGAAGCGATGGCTGTTGGCTCCCACTCCAAAAGATAAAAATCGCCATGATCTTCTCTATGTTGCAGAATCCTGGACACCGGCCAATCGTGGTTGCGTTCAAGCAGAAGAATTTCTGGTTGCTCCCGTAGCTGTATAGAAGTTGGGTCGACTGTTCGCTTTGACCTTCGGACGTGCTGCTGGTCGTGCTGTTCTGCGCGTAGCATTTCTCGTGCAGGACGTCGCCGTGCCGAAGGCTGGGTGACGGCATTTGGTCCAGCCGTAGCAGGGAGCTGTGGTGCAGGGGTCGAGTGCTCCAGATCAAGTGGTGTGGTTGGTGCTGGTGGCGCCAGAGAAGAACGCTGCGGTGATGTGACTGTCTGCTCGGCTGCAGAAGGTTCAGAAGCTGCAGGCGGGCTGGAAGTGGCCGGATCCAGGTATCCCAGTAGCGGGGACCTGGCTAGGCTGGAGGGTGATGAGTGCACGTCATTGAAAACTGATTCGATGAGGTCCCAAGCCTCCCTCTCGTCGGCGGTCTCCTCACCGCGGGGGCCAAGTGTGGAGTTTGGAGGCGACGCCTTGGAGCGTGAAGTGTGGCCACGTCCACTGGAGGCGTCTGAAGTGCTGGTAGTGCGGAGCGGTGGTCCAAAGTCGCGAGAACGAGACGGTGATATTCTTAGTGCACATGGCTGGGAGAGAGCAACTGAACTCTTGGACGAGAGCCACTTGGACGCTACAGATGGTCCTGCTTGCTCGAACACCTCTTCCGCCGTTCCATAAGCGCTGCTGTTTGTTTCATCCTCAATATCCTCGAAGCGCCAGTCATCGGCGTCGGCCTGTGAGGCAGTCGGGCGAGGTGGCGTGGGAGGTGGCCTTTGCGGAGCATTGATCGGCGTGAAATGGAACATGATTGCTGTTCAGATGTCAGCCACAGCACTTGCATAAGAAGCAAAACTTTCACCTGGCGATGATCACGGAGGACTTCTGGCCCGATCGATATCAGCACTGCTCTGCTCGGATTCGGCTACCGAGATGCTGCGAACGACGTGCCGGAAGCAGGTGTATCCTCTCCTGGTGGCAATCCTGTTGCTCCAGCAGTCTCTCCAACGAGCCGATCACTGCTAGTCTCTAGTCCAGCTATTGAAGCGCTTGCGTTCCAGATGTCGAAGCTCCAGCGGTGCCAACGCCAAAGAGACGGATGCTGCGTGTAGGCCTGATCTCTGTCGGCCTTGTGGCGCTGCTGCGCTGGCGGGCTCCAGGTCGGGGCTCAGTTGAAGTTTCGAGATGTGCTGCTGCTCCTTGCGAGTTGGGAGAATGCTGCCGTGTTCAACGCCGACTTGCTGCTCCTGGATGTTTTGGGCAAGGCGAGGAGAATAGGAAAGGATGTGTGGGCAGCGCTTGGGAGAAAGACGCAGTGAGAATCTCAACGAACAATGGATTGGAGAAGAAAGTACTGATGGGGATCTTGGAGTCGAGAGGCGGAGAATGGTTCTGAATGATGGAAATATTGCTTACCGCACGCGTCTGCTACATCACGCCATGGACGCGGTACGCGTTGGACCTACCGAATCCTGACTCATAAGATACCCCGGGCGGGTGGCTGGTAGTTGCTAGGGTCCCAGTTGGCCGTGGAAGGACTGGGTGGCATGCTGGACGAGCCAATCTGCGCTGGCGCGAGCTGTCACATTTCTTGACATGGCCTATCCGAATCCTTGTCCGGCTGCCAGGTTCGTGCAGTTGGTGGGTGGCCATTGCCGGCCCATGATGGGCACTCTGTACATTGCGAGGGTATCCCATTTGCGTGAAATGTATGGCATTGGCGTCGATGGTGCTGGAGTCAAGAGGACTCGTCGTGGTGGAAGAGGTGAGGTTCGAGGAACATCTCGGCTGGCCTAACCGCATTCGGGCACCTGCCGCGGTCCAGACGCTCGACTTCTCGACCACACCGAACACACCACACCTTGGACTCGACTTTCAAGAATGGCCCAACATGATCCGGCCTCCTCTCGGCGATCCACAGCATGACAAGGCCATTGAGCGGTACAGGAGCCGAATATCCCTCCTGGCACGGAACTCTGGGCTGAGGCGTCAGACCATGCCAGCCCCTGCATGCTTGTGCAACATCGCTTCGAGAGAGGAAGACGACGACCCGTCCTCCGTATCTATACGGCTCTCTTGGACAGGACTTGCGTTACAGGGTACTGCGTCTGTGCCGCGTGAGAGAAGACACCGAGGGCAGCAGGACCGAGCGAGGCAAAGGCATCACTGGACTGGGGCTGCTGGAGGGTTGGACCGCTCGATTGCTGGAGCCTCTGACCTATCGACAGTATATATGAAATCGTGGCGCAGTAGCTTGACGGACAGAAGCACACCAGGGCACGGACCCCTGGTTGAGCATTGGAACTGCCGAGCGAGATCCACCGCATCACCTTCCTGGCTCACACGTATGGTTGCAGAGAACCTGTTCAACTCCCCGTTGTGGTTTCATGGTGCTGGGCCCCCGGCTTCGACCCGGGATGAAGGCGCTTCCGTTTATCAGTCAACACAGTCCTTGGATGCGCTCAGGATGCCTGCTTGTGGGTTGCTTGCCAGGAGTGCCGTTGCACGACCTGATCTCGCTCTGACACGATTTGGAGCAGCGTGTCGTTCAGCACCGTGTTCTACGACAAGGCTGGCAAGCAACATCAGCGAGATCTGTCTTCCGTTGCATGTTCCGAGCACGTTGCGTCTCCCGGCCGTTGCTTTCAATCCGCGCGCTCTTCGCGATCGATGGGATGAGTTACACACTCACGGTCCTCTCGATCCATTCCGCCTCTCATCTCAATCTCAAACGGTGCAGACAATGGCAAGAGCATGCACTAACCGCCACTCCTAATTGTTTTGGAGTGGCAAGATGTGTAGGTAGCTAAGCACAGCCCGCAATTAATCGTCTTCCGATTCACCTTCACCGGCTACGTTGGTGAAGATGTCCAACAACCGCTTCAGCCCAAAGGTCCAACATGAAGCCACAATTAAGTCCACTCTCTTCATTTCGCCAACGCCTCGGTCGCGCCGCCTCATTGTCACTTCCTCTCACGCTCGTACACATGTCGAAAGTGTGCTCGTCACGTCGGTTCGATTAGTTCTCGACTCGGATTCGTGATTTAGAAGAAGGGTACTGTTTTAAGAGACTCTAGCCTAAGACGAGTCGTTGTATTCTGGCGCTTGCGCATTGTTCCCGGCTGACTTAAGACGAGTTAGCTGCATCCACCCTGCGAAGATGAGAGCGCGGGTCTACGTTCGGGTGGGCGGGCAGCGTGAGCTTGGTGAGGCAAGCGAGGACGTCTCGAACCAGTTCAAGTCACTGCAGTGGAAGCGGATGAGTTTCAGCAAAGCAGCATGAAGAATGCCATCCAGCGTCTCAAGCTACGAATGCATCCTCTTCGAACAATGAACAGTCCCAAGCGAGCGCGTGCGCCGCGCAACCCTCAAACTCCCATCCCACAGTGTCATGCGGCAGCATATCCATGACGCAAATACCCATAATCATAACACCGTCCCTTCCACCTCCAGCATTATCTCGCGTCCTCCTCCCCGCTCCTCTCCCGCACCAACACCCTGCGCTTCTTCTTCGCCGGCGTCCTGCTCGCCTCTCCCTGCCCCCTCTCCAGCTCATTCACCGGCGTCGTGCCTCGCGCCAATGGACTCTGTGCCCGATCGAACCCGGCGCTCGCGTTTCGGGACTCACTCCGCGTGTACCCGTAGCCGTAGGGCATAAACGCGTCTCGCGTCCGGACCGGGCTGTCCCTCCCACCCGCCGGCTCGATCTCGCCGCTCCCGACGAACGAGGGGTCCTGCGCCTGGCTCATGGGCGGCGGGTTCTCGGGCCCGTTGCTGCGGGTGGTGATGCCGGTGTTGAAGCCCGCGGTGATGGCGTCTTGCTTGCGGTCGTGGCGTTTCTTGAGCCAGCGGCCGCCGACGCCGAGGGCGGTGAGGCCGATGGCGAGGACGATGATCATGACGACCCATTTCTGCGGCATTTCAATTAGCATCGGTGGGTTTGGGAGAGATGAGACGGAAGAGGGTGCATACCCAATGGCAGTCGAACCAATCGCTGCAGCCTTGGTCATCGAGGTCGCTGGCGGAGGTCCCAGCGTTGGCGGTATTGCTGGGCGTGCTCGGAGAGGAGGATGAGGAAGAGCCAGGTGCTGCCGCGCTTCCGCCATTGCTGCTGCTACCTCCACTGCTGCTACTCCCACCTCCATGCTCAGAAGCGCCGTTGTCGCTCCCGCAGTTCTGCGTGTACCACTGGCTCACTTGGGTGTTGTCGCTGGGGCTGGAGCACGAGTTTGCGCACATGGTGGTCAGGTCGCCCCCGGAACCAGACCAAACTTGCCGACAGAAGCAGGACCATGCTTGGGCGTCATCGGCGGACGTGCCGCCGCAGGCTGATTGGGCTTGGGTGAGGACGGAGCATGATTGACCGCACTGGGGGAGTTGGCCGTTGGAAGTGTCGCTAAGGACTTGGGCGGAGGCGAGGGGGAGGAGGACCGCGGGGAGGAGGGTGGTAAGTGTGAGCTTCATGGTGGCGGGCTGTTCTGGACCACGTGGTCGGATGGAGGAGGTGGTGTCTTCACTGGGTGTCCTTGGTGGGAGCGGGGTCTAGATGTAGCGACAGTCGAAGCGGTGGTGATGTCGAGATGGCAGGGCCAAGTGTCGCCAAGGTATGCGCCCAACGGCAGCCGCGCACACCTCCTTCTCCTTCTGTTTTCAGCTCCTGTATCAATGACTCTCCTCCGGTGTATAGTCCGTCGCCGATGGGGTGGTGGTGCGGTGCCTGTCGGAGGCGTCGTCGAAGGGCGGAAGGGGAGGCGGCTGGCGTTGATGATGCCTGCACGACCAGGAATGGGAACACGAACGGAAGAGCGGCCGCTAAGCCACGTTGGCTCAATGCTTAAGCTTCGTGGAGGCGCGTGCGGGGCCGCGGTTCTGTGTGGAAAGAGCGAGGCAGATCCTCACCTCGTTCTCTTCTTCATCTTCACAGATAAACGCTCGCCAACGCCAACGCCAACATGCAGCTTGTCGGCGTTAATGAGTCGATGACGCGGCGGATGGCGTGCATGAGCTGTCCCTGGCATGTGGCTGCATTGGCTGCATTGGTGCCTTCTTGATGCGGGGAGGAGAGCAGCAGCGAGGCAAGTCTTGATTGCTTTGGGCTGCAGATTTCGAACATCTTCTTCAAAGTGGACGGCGAATAGCGTATGCTGAGTCTCCCATGAGTCTCACTTGCAACATGACATGCTGCGTCGGGCATGGTTCAAGAGGAGATTTGAAGGCGGCTGAACGACCCCCGCGATGTACCTCGTTCAAGAACTTCGTGGTTATGAACCGAACACTTCTGATGGTCTGATACAACCACCAAGCCGGCCACCTGGATCCAGAGCAAGAAGCAAGCCGCCATCTCACCCGGCCGTTGGATTTGCCGGGGGAGTTCGAGGTAGGCCACGGCGGCGTATCATGATGAGAGAGCAGCAGGTTGAAGACTGGGAGTCTGATACTCCATCCTGCGATGCTGGCGTTTCCATTCATCTCTCATCTGGTGTTCTGACGAGGTAGGCTTATTTGGGACACCGAGATGTTCTCGTTGCCTTGCTGCAAACCCGGAGGCTTTGCTAACCTCTCGTGTTGTTTCAATTGCTTCTCGGTAGTCGGAGGACGATCCTTGAGCTGTTTGGAAGGCATGACTCCTACCCATGCCCTGGCCAACAGTCAACCCTCAGAGCCCGCCCTGCTCAAGTCTACCACGGCCGCGAACGGACATTTTCCTTCGCCTGTGGACTGAGCACATGCACAGAGCCGATTGGTAATGTCCTTTCCACTGGAAAAGGTACGCCAGCGAACATTAGTACTACGCAGTGGTGCGAGGACACTGTTATGCACGAACTTGCTGATCCATGCTGAAGGCCGGTGAGGTGACTCGACTGAAGGAGAGGTTGGAAGCAGACCAGCGCACGACGAACACCTGCGTACTAGAGTTGATGCTCCGGAAGCAGTCCGCTACCAGCCAGAGTCTGGGCTCATTGGTGCACTCGAGCAAGACCATGGATCTGAAGATGGAGGCCGGAATCAGCAGCCTGCGCCAGGAAATCACGGTCCTGGCCCGTCAGAATCAAGCGGCACTCGCGGACATTGCTACGAAGCTGGACCGTCTTCATGACCTTGGGCAACGTGCGGCGAAGTCTCCAGCTGTTCTCCAGAGTCTGGTGTTCGACGAGTTCTACCATCGGGAGCTGGCCATCCACGAGGCCCACCAGACTACCTTCAAATAGATTTTCGTGCATGACACAACTTCATTCAAATATTGGCTCGAGTCTGGCCGCGGAGCATTTTGGATCAATGGGAAGGCAGCTTCAGGCAAATCGACGCTGATGAGGTTCGTGGCGAGCAACCCGCAGACGCGGCAGATACTGCAACGATGGGCTGGGCAGAAGGAGCTGGTGGTCGCCAAGCACTGTTTCTCGAATGCTGGAACGGAGATGCGGAAGTCTCACAAGGCCTGCTGCAGAGTCTGCTGTTCCGGATTCTTTCTACCTGTCCCGAAAACATCCCGTCCGTCTGCGCTGCGAGATGGGCCCAGCATACAGATGAAGATCAGGAAGCCGCAGGATGGACGAGGAGGGAACTTTCAGAAGCGTTCACGGCAGTGCTGCAGCGAAGCCTAGATACGCGATTCCTCTTCTTCATTGACGGTCTCGACGAGTACGTCGGCGGGTTCGATGACTTGCTAGCGGACCTGCGAGCACTGACCGATTCCCCACTGGCCAAGATCTGCGTCTCCAGTCGTCCTTGGAACCCGTTCAAGGAAGCTTCCGGATCTCGGCCGGAGCTGATGTTGGTGCTGCAGGACCTCACCTCCACCGACATCTACCGGTATGTTCAGGCGAGCCTGCAGTCGAACCCCAGATTCGTAGCGCTTGCTGCTCGGGAACCGAGGGCACACAACCTTCCGAAAGAGATCCGGGACAAAGCTCAAGGTGTGTTTCTCTGGGTGTATCTCGTAGTACGATCTCTATTGCGTGAGCTAGGAGAGCGCGATAACTTTGCCATGCTCGAGAAGAGGCTCCGGGACACGCCAGCAGATCTCAAAGAGCTCTTCGTTCGTATTCCTGGAGCCGTCGAGCCGGTTTACCGTGAGTGGTCTGCGCGTGCGCTGCTAATCGCGACGGGCTCCGGCGAAGCATTGCCATTAGTCTTCTACTGGTTCCTGCAAGAAGACGCGGCCAGCCCAGAACTTGCGTTCAAGAGAGACACAAACGTTCTCCCTGATTCTGAAGTTCCTGCCGTTGAAGATGAAAGCATGTTGAGGATCAACTCATGGACGAGAGACTTTCTAGAATGCACTACGCTCGGAGTGCAGGGTCAGGCAGGAGACACTGATCCACCGATACTGCGCTCGATGAATGTTCGGAAAGTCGACTTTCTGCACCGCACAGTGCGAGACTTTCTCCTGGAACCCGAACGAACAGAGATTCTGTTCGAGAGAGCCGGGGTGGGGTTCGACCCTTTCGTGGTCACCTGCCGAGTCTTCTTGATCCTCGCGAAGGACCTCCGCCACCACGACGAGGTCTCCGCGGTTGCCCGACTGCGAGACCTCATCCTCATCCATCTCGAGAGGACCACGACGATCAACACCCGGAAACGTATCCTGGCAGAATTGAGCGTCCTAGGCAGGACTTTGCCCGGAGCCAATCGAGAACGTTGGAGCCGACTCCTAAATGAGATGGACGAGCAGGGCGCGGCGAGGTCCCGCAAGTTGGATGACGCTGGTATGTCCCGCATGTTGACCAGGACTGGGGAGGAGATGGACGGAGATGAGTTCTTCGAGATGTCTCAGCGCTTCTATCAAGGACGTTTGGCTCAGGGGACACTCAGCCGCAGAGCAAATCCACAGCGTGCTCAGTTTCGGACCGACGATTCTGCTCTTGCGATGGGTGTCACTCCGACATATGCGAAGAGCATGTCTGCCAGATTTCGGGCTCTGCTGCGTTTGGACCGGGAGAAGAAGGGCTGAGAATGTCGGCATCAATACTCCTGCTCGCCTCTGTTGCATGTCAGAACCCGTTCTCAACTCTTGGAGGACTTTGCGGTGACAAAAGTCCTTTTCCCAAGTCTGGACGAACCAGGCATCCACTGCCCCGTGGGCAAGGTCCTCGCTGGTGGTATTCACTTCACCTCACTCGTATGACGCAACGGTAAGAAGCCAGCATCGAGCCGTTGGGAACAGAAGTCAAAGATTCCAATCACCTGATGTCATTCCTTTTACTTGCCATGAGAACTCCGGGCTCGACCCTACTCTTGAAGAAGAACTACAGATAGCAACGTTGCGAGTCGGTTCATGAACTCGGCAGTTCGCTGCCGCTGCAATGAGACTGCCGCGCATGCTGTTCGCCAAAGCATTGGGTCCGAAAGGCTCGGAATCGATATTAACGCTCAGTGCCACCTACTGGGTCCCACTCGCAGATAAACTTGCAGCGGCCAATGATTGGAGCATTCTTACTGGTCTGAAGCGGCATGCTGCGGCGGGGATGGGTTAACAACGATACAACGGTGGCCTACAGGTGATGAGGCCATTCCCGCATTGCACTACAACAATCGTGGGCCGTTTCATTCGCTGCTGGGACTACACGATCAATGCTCAGGAAGCGGTAGGATCGAGCAGCCTGGAGTTGATCAGGTCATCCGCAGCGAAGTATGGACAAGACTGTATTCTCTAGACGTGTACCTGTATGTCATGAAGTGCTGCAAGACATCTACAATCACCATTCCCAACCACCTCCGTCAGCCGCAGCTCATCCACTGCATCCAGGCCCGCCATTCCGCGGCCAATCGAGGGCAGATAGGCAGGAATTTCTCGAAACCGCAGCTGCTCTTTCCAAGCTCCCAACCATCACCTCACCACTCCAACCTCTTCTCCTCCCCTCCCTACGGGGCGCCTCCTTGCCCCAATCATACATCCCACCCATCTCCACAAATGGCACCCGATCCCGCTTGACCTGCTGCATCGCTTTTCCACCCCGACGTCGACGACACTCGCATTCCTCGTCATACCCTCACTCGTCGTCATCGTACTCTCTCCCTTTTCGAGGAAGCACATCTCCCGCGTTAGGCGAGTCGGTCGACGGCAGTACCTTAAGTGCCTCAAGAGGAGGTTCATCATCCAGCGCATTTGCTTTTAGCGGGACTGCTTGCACCGCTTGCTCTTCCTCCTCGTCATCTGGAGAACGGAGGATGATGCCCAGACCGATGGCCCAGAAGAGGATGGCGGCCAGTCCACAGACGACCTGGAGCCAGGGCGTGCTTGCTAGGGAGGGCATTGTGGTGGTGGTGATAAGGCGGGCGCCCTTTGGAGGCTACGAGTTGCTGTTCCTGATGGAGCCAAGCGATTCTTCCCAATCCCGAATGCTGAATGGTGCCCGAAGCTGGTTGATATGTACAAGGAGCAGCGAGACCAGGTGGAGCTTCGGGCAATGCACAATGCTACCCAAGCACACCTGTACAACATCAGCATACGCTCGCGCCTGTTTTGTGCTCAACCTTACTGTAGTACGATCCTCTTATACCCGCCTCCTCGGCTGCCTCGGAGATTGTGTTGTAAGTCGAAAGATGAAGTCTGGATTGGTGAAGTGAGATCGGAGGTTGTTGGCCGCTCCCGAAGTTCCAGAATTCGGCAAAAGTGGACCCTCGCCCGAGCAGCGACAACGGCTCCACATGCTCGAGATATCAACAACATCCTCCCTCATCGGGCAACGACGGCGAGCTTGAAGAGAAGACATGATGATATACACGACTCGGTCCATCCCGCTCGCTGGACTCTGGTTCAAAGTTCGCCAGTTGGGGTAGAGAGTTTCAGTCGAGCAACACAACAGCGCCATGCGTCCTCCCTTGGACATGGAAAAGAACCCATCCATTATGATAGGCGTACTCGGTAGCCAACAACACCTCCAACGCCCTAAACCACTCTGTCCCAACATGCTTGACCGGAGCCACTAGGACCTCTCGGAGTGGGCAAAGGCGCCCTGTCCACCTACCTCGGCACCACCCACAACTTCACGCACTACTCCGTCAGCGAATCCGTGCGCTACTAAATGAAAGCCCACCCCTCCTTCCTGCTCGCCGTGGCGATACGGGACAAGCTCAACAACCAGGGCTTCCTTACCTCCGCCGAGCTGAATCGGTTCATCGAGTCCGCGATCGCGGAGGCGAGACGGGAGGGGAGGAGCGGGGTGTTGATCGACGGCTACCCAAAGTGCAGCGAGCAGATGGAGTCGTTCGATCTGCCCCCATAGCCTTCCGGCGAGCGGCAGACGAGCTCCGTGGACAAAGGTGAAGGCGGAGCGCCGGATCCCGTCCTCCTGTTCACAGTCTTCGGAGCGACGGCAAGGCAGCGGTATCTGGCACGTCGCGGCGTGTAGAGGTTTATGGAAGTAGAAGGCGAGGGAAGAGAATCTGCGGGAGCTGGAAAGGGTGTTGGGGGAAAGTAGGTTATGGAGGGGGGCGATGGGGGGATGAGCGGCGAAGGCGGATGAGAAGATGGCCTCTAGGCATGTGGAAGTTTATGGAAGCAGAAGACGAGGGAGGAGAATTGGCGGGAGCTGGAGAAGGTGTTAGGGCGTAGTGGGCCGTGCAAGGAGGTAATGGGAGCGTGAGAGACGGGACGGATGTCTGCGGGACTGACTCGCGGCGCATTGGTGGCCACTGTGAGAGAAGTAGGGAAGAACCATGATGTGTTTAGGCTTCCGAAGCGGCCGGCGTGGTATTCGTAAGATATGACTGGTGAAGATGCGGCTGATGGCGATGCAAGTTACCCTGGTGCCAATGTTCCAGCCTTGAACACAAGAGAATGGCAGTCGGGGGAAAAGGAAAGCAGCGAGCGAACGAGCACAGAGAAAGAGACTGGTATGAAGCGCAGTCAATCGTGAAATCGTGTTTCGAGCCTACCGCTACTGCCAGTCTCGCATTCATGTCGGCCGCGTCAGTTCAATGATGTCAGTGCAGTCGTTCCAAATCACCAGCTTCCCCGGCATTCAGCCACCTTCCTTCTCAGTCGCGACGAAGAGACACACATCCAAACCAAAGCTTCCTAGCTCATGCAAGAACAAAGACAATCCCCCAATCTTTCATCCTCCGGCTGCCTTCTGCAGGCCTTACAGTGTGCACCCGCCAACCTCGACATCCGCAGCCAACGCAACGTGCAAACGCTCTCAAGGCACTCTGGTGAACGAACCATCCTCCTCGCGCACCCACTCCCTATCCCACGGGCTCCTCCTCACCGTCGACGGTCCGAGATCAAGATTACTCACGATTCCCGGCCCCGTGCCCGCCTCCTGCGACATCATCAGCTCCAACATCGACGCCCCTCCACCTGGCGGTACCCCCGGCGCGTTCCCGTACACCTTCTCGCCCAGCATGCGCACCTTCATCGGCATCCGGTCGTCCTTCCAGTCCTCTTGAATGTCGGCCTTCTCTGAGGCGTAGTGCAACGAAAAGTTGTGGTCAGTCCGCAAGCCGTAGGCGACAGCTGCTTCGGTCCTTGCGTCGGTCCACCAGGGCGGGAGGAAGTCGGGGACGTCTTTGGCTTTGCAGAGGAAGTCGCGGAAGGCGCGCTCGGAGGTGGCGTCGTCGTGGAAGATGGTGCCGGGCATGTTGTGGACTGCATCTCACATGATTTAGCTAGAGGGCGGGTGTGGAGGGTGAGCGGGTGGACTTGCACTCCAGATTGTAGTGATCCTCCTGCCGCATTCGGATGACATCGATCAAGATCTTGAACGTCTCCTCCTCCTGCCGATCATGCAAAAAGTTGTTGTGGTAGATGGCAGTGAAGGGTTTCGCGTCAGATCGGGCGGGCTTCGCCTCGCCTTCGCCCGCCGACATCCCACGCATGCCGGCCAACATGGAGTACATCTGCTTGTGGCTGCGCCATGCCCTCTTCTGGCAGTCGCGGTTGCAGTAGGAGGCGGACTTGCACTTGGCACATTGCTTGAAGGGACCTTCAGTCTTGCCGCATTGGTCGCACTTTATTGCCGAAGGTGTGGGTGATGAGGAGGGTGCTGCGGTCTGTGGAGTGGAAGAGCCGGCGGCGATGCCATGGCGATTCTGGCAGGATGAGGGACAGGGTGAGGCAGTTCAAGGAGAGGACGAAGCACGGAAAGAGAGAGCAAAGATGCAAGGAGATCGTTTGCCAACGTTGGCGGTGAGATGAGAAATGCGCGTAAAGTGCGGGGTTCGCGCTTGCCTGGGTTCGGACGAATCTGACGAATCTGACGCGCTAGCACGTGCAAATGGTTCTGTTGAAGTCTGACGACAATCTGATCGTTTCTGGTGAAAACCGGACGGATTCTGACGATTCTGATGTTCGGTCGAGCGGAAGGTTCGAAAATACCGCAGCGTTGGACGGAAACGTCGCGCCATGGCTTGGAAGATCCAGGAAGAAGAGCCCATGCACGCGTGCGAGGGTTTGAGAATTCGAGCCATCCGGCTGGGTTGGCACGTTCACTTACCTGCACGTCTTCGGCAGTGCTGGAACCAAATCTCGGGTCGAAGTCCTGCTGTGCATCGATATTTCGGTCTGTGTCTTCTACGGCCTTGGGAAGCGATAGATGGTTGTCTTGGGATCAGTGCATCAGAGCCGTTGGGCATGTGAAGGCCGAAAACGTAGATCCAGTCCAGTATGTTGAAGGTCCTGGCATCAAATATGCGTAGGAAGCGCAAGCCGAGAGCATTGATCTCTTCCAAGGACAGCATTTTTGGCTTGTGAACCGCGATAGAGTACTTGCATCCAGCCAGCAACCAGTACGAAGTAATGTCGAACCCAAGCGAAGCAGGTTGTCATGGCGGTCGGCGTGCATGCTCCCGTGGCCTGAAAAGGTGCATGTCGTGCCGTGGACTTGGGCGTCAAGGTTGCAAGGCACAGGGTACCGAGATGGGTCAAGTTTGATCCGCAGAAGATGCTTGTTCCCAGCCACCATCGACCCCCAACACAGCTTCGCGGGACGAACTCTGTAACGCGCTGTCCTGTCGTACACGGAAGTGTCTCCCCGTGCCAGGTATACTGGTGGTGGAACCGGATATGGCGGCGTCAAGGACGTCGTGCGGCCTCTTCGAATGCGGTCCAGGATCGCTCCCGCCTCGCCTCGGACGCTGGGACGGCGCATTGGCTCAGAAGGGACCGAGATGACGGCGATCCAGAGTGTCGTACGCAGTGGCGGCGCTCAGGGTCAGGGCTGGTATGCTGGCCCGGGTGTCACTTTCGAGCTGTCATATTTGACGAGTATCGCAGATGCGTGGCAGCGCCATGGCTGTCGACCAGCATCAAGCCCCTGCAGCATGCAGTGAAGCTTTTCAATCAAATTGTCGATGCAGAGTGATCCCGGTACCGATACAACAGCCGGTGGCGATGGA
Organism: Saxophila tyrrhenica; assembly: GCF_035928015.1. Taxonomy (NCBI): domain Eukaryota; kingdom Fungi; phylum Ascomycota; class Dothideomycetes; order Mycosphaerellales; family Extremaceae; genus Saxophila; species Saxophila tyrrhenica. The sequence goes on along the minus strand of NW_027041735.1, from coordinate 253,306 downwards.
GTTGTCGAGTTGTCGAAAGGAGTTGAAGTGAAGTGGTGAGCGAGCGAAAGTGAGCGGCCGGAACAACTTGCCTCCGCTCGGTCTTGGCTCCCCCGCGGCGTCATCGCAAGGCAGGCGAGGCCGAGCTCGAAACATGTGAATCTCGGACATTCGCAAACACGCAGTGAGCCTCACTCTTCCTTTATTGACGAGCCACGTATGGGCAGCTGAATGTGACGCCGCTGTCACCACGACCACTACCCATACCCTCCTCTCCACGCCCTTCCCTCGACACCGCCACCATGGCCTACGACGGTGAGCTCAGCAGTCACTCCCATCATGCCCGCACAAACACTGACCTCCAGCAGGCAATCTCCCGGCACCCACCTTCGACCTCGACACCTACGCCAACAATTACCAAGGTAGACATCACCGCCTCCTCCACCTCCAACACCCCACTGACACCACCTCCCAGGCGCCCTCCTCCCGATCCGCCTCGCGCACATCTCCACCCACTGCCCCTCCCTCTCCCGCCATGCCCTCTCCTCCGCCATCGACGCCGCCAAGCAGGGCAAAGATGTCCAGCTCTACGCCCGTCTGCACGACATCGCCGACCGCCTCGGCTTCGCAGACCTCGCCAAGATGGACACGGCGTGGGCGTCGAAGCAGGAAGAGGCGAATCGGAGAGAGCTGTCCAGATTAGAAGGAGAACTACGCGGCTACAAGAACAACATGATCCGCGAGAGCATCCGCATGGGCCAGGACGATCTCGCAGCACACCAACTCAGCACCGGCGGGCCCGTCCCCGACCCCAACGATCCGCATTCACAGCACACCTCCGGCTACAATGCCGCCTACCAGGCCTACGGCAAGATGCGCGACTACTGCACCACGCCCACCCACATCGCCAGCATGACCCTCCGCCTAATCTACACCTCTCTCCTCCAAGCCGTCTCCTCCCGCCAGGCCGGCGGCTCGCCCACCATGTACTACAACACCGCCGTCTCCAACGCCCACCGCATCCGCACCATCGGCGTGAAGGAAGAAGAGATGGACCGCCTCGTCCCCATCATGAACGCCTCCCTCGGCATCGCTTACCTCGGCAACGGCTCCTACCGCGACGCCGCCTCCTACCTCCTCTCCACGCACCAAGACTACGCCACCTTGGGAGCGGTCCACAACACCGACTTCCCGCGCATGGTCGCCAGCGGCAACGATATCGCCGTCTACGGCGGGCTGTGCGCTCTGGCGACGATGGACCGCGAGCAGCTCCTCACTAGAGTCCTCGGCGGGCCGTTCCGCTTCTTCCTGGAGCTGGAACCCCATATGCGCAAAGCCATCTCCCTCTACACCACCGCCAAGTACGAAGCCTGCCTCAACACGCTCCGCCACTACCACGCCGACTGGTCGCTCGACGTCTTCCTCGGCCCGCACGTCGACCTCTTATTCGCCCGCATCAGGGAGAAGAGCATCACGGCCTACTTCTCCTCCTTCTCCCAGGTCTCCCTCTCCTCCCTCGCCTCCACCTTCCCGCCCGCTCACACCACTTCCTCCGATGTTCAACACGCCATGGAGCTCGAAGCACTCTCGATGATCCAATCCGGCACCCTAGCCGCTCGCCTCGACGTCGTCAACGGCCTGCTCGTGGCCCCGCGAACGGAGGCGCGCGCGGCGACGCACGCGGATGCGAAGGCCGCGGCGGACGAGGTGGAGCGGACGTTGTTGCTCAGGTTGCAGAGGGTCAATGCGGTGGTGGCGGGGCTGGAGGTGCCGAGGGGGAAAGGTGGGGGTGCGCAGCAAGCGGGGTGGTGAGGAGGGATGTTTGATGATGAATGAATGATGATGTGCGGGATTGCTGGGGATGATGGGGTGGGTGTGTGGGTGTGTGGCATAGCGTGGCGTTTGCTGGGGGCGTTGAGGGATATATCGATACCAGGGGCTGCATATAGAGATGAAGCCGCCGCTCAGATGGCGGCGAGTAGAACGAATGGAACGACATCCCCAGAGCGTCTCGCTCCATCGCCTCTCTGTGCTTTCTCGTATATTTCTCCAGACGCGCAGCATCTGCATGATAGTTGGCGATTGCTGAAGGCGTTGAGGGATAGATGGGAGATACCACGGACGAGAGACGCCGCCACCGCCATCCCAGCGGTGCTAGACATGAATAGAAAGAAATTCAAGAGCGCAGTACCAGACACTCCCGCTCCATCACACGGTCTCGCTGGCATCTCGGGAAGAGTATGAGTACCACACGCAAAGGCGCCGGCGTGGCGGGAGGCATTGAAGGATATTTGTAGATCCTAGGAGGTGGATACCAGCGAAGCAGATCCGTCTGGAGGGCAAGCTGTGATATGATATGAAGGGGGTGAAGTTCAGGAGCACCACATTGATCTTGCTCACTTCCCGATTCCCGCCTCTGGTTTCGCTTGTCTTGAGTATCGAGCGGTATCTGCGTGACGGCTGGTGATTGCTGAAGGCGTTTCGGGATACGGAGTAGATATGAATGAAAGACGAGCGGTACCTACGAGAGAGTATTTCGCCGCTGTGTCAGCGGTGCTTGAGAGGGATGGAGAGGCTTTTGATGGACATTGAAGCGATCTGCGATGATTTGTTGGGTTGGTGGGTTGATGGGTAGAACACCGTCGTAGCACTGCCCGGTCGGACAGCCGCAAGAACAAATTACCTGAACTTTCAGTGCCTCTCGAACTAGGCGGAATCTCACCATTGGAACGATGGTCATCAGTAGGGTAGCGTACAACCAACCAGTCTCACGATGGTCTAAACCCAGCTCACATTCCCTCTGTTGTGAAGGGTTAGCTTCATCTTTATTTCTCGTGTGTTCGGTCGAAGAGTGTGCATAGGTGCAGGGTACATGTACTTACATTAGTTGGTGAACAATCCAACGCTTACCGAGTTCTGCTTCTGCTTCGGTATGATAGGAAGAGCCGGACTGACATCGAAGGATCAAAAAGCAACGGCGGTATGAACGCTTGGCTGCCACAAGCCAGTCATCGCTGTATAGGTGTTAGCATGTTATTGTGGATATGGGTTGTAGGTAGGTGAAAGGACGAACCTGTGGTAACCTTTCTGGCACCTCTTGCCTCAAATTTCGAGGGACTACCAGAGAGGATGGAGAAGCCGCACTGTTATTGTTTGTGTTCACACTGAGGATTACAATCAAGGGGACAGGATTTGTGCCCTTTTGCTCTACTGGAGCTTTCTGTTCTCCATGAGTCCGTCTTAGATGTAGTTAGCATTAGTTTGGTTGGAAGGTGGTAGTTGCATGGGATGTTTCTTACCTTAGGACACCTACGTTGTAGGTTGCCAGATGTGCCGCTGTAGCAAGCTCATTATGTGGCAATGTCGTCAGGTGGGCGAGGTGAGTGCTATTGCGGCCGGCTTCATCAACGTGAACTGAATTCGAACGGCGAAGCGATGGGCTGGAATGGAGTGGCCAGACTCGTAGAGGGAGCCGCCAACACGCTTGCATTCTCGGTGATGCTCTGTGTCTGCCTGCAACTGCCACGCAAAGCTTTCCTTGCTTCCGCCCTTTCTACTTCTCTCCGCTTTCCCGCGGTAAAGATCCAGGGAGAGCCTGCTGGAGGAGTCTTGGTTGCTCCAACTATTGCCTGAGTCTGAAGAGCGACACGTTCGGACCCAATGCTGCCGTCCGGCAAGCATGTATGTAGCCTCGTGCTAAACCACCGCACTGGCCACATTGACGTTTGGATGCCTTGCCACCCGCTCCGCTCGAGAGTTGGCAGCTGGTGTAGTAGTTCTCGCCGGAGATGGCAGAGAGGCAACTACGCTGCGCTCGACAAGACCGCTGCTTGCAACAGCAGGTGCTGATGGAGTGCTGTTGCTTAAGCAATAGGCAGAGGTGCGTAGCTTAGATGGCCAATGGCTGCGACGCGAAGTTGGTAGCCGTGACTTGCATCTTATGTCACCAATTCTTGATCTTGAGCTGTAGACTGTGCAAGCGGATTGCTGGGTTCTTGCCCTGCCGCAAGCTATGGCGCTGTACATACTCTCAAGACGCAGTAAGACCATCTATGCCTCGCCCAGGTCGGCGTCTGCTTTGATTGAGGGCAATGCAACACATTGCTCGGTCACCGTGCAGATCACCACTAGTTTTTACACGCCATCTGTAGAGTCCAAGTTTCAAGCGAATCGCCTGCTTCAAGAGGCTGGACCGTGGAATGAGTAGCTTAATGCCACGCTATCTTGCATTCGAGTATCTGGCTCTCTTGTTGATCCCACCGAAGTGTGCACCGCTGCGATTTGGTGCGCCGCGATTGTGGCCACCGCTGCCCGAGCGCTGTACAGCATGCCGTTGAGTGATTCTTAGAGGAGGCGCTATATCCTCCTACGATGCCGCCCAACGCCTTGCTTCGGTGACAAGCCCGTCAAAGTTCAGTTCTGCGAGACCTTCGGGACCGCAGCCGGCGATGTTGTATCGGTGCTCCAATATCACCAGCCATTAGCTAAAGCGATGCCCAAGCGCAATTGGGAAGAGCTGCGACTTGTGGTTGCCTTCGATTTTGAAACCTCCACGAATCAGTCGAAGTTGTTGACCTGATCGTTGAAATCGTTGAGGAAGTCCAAAAAGCTAGCATACTCGTCCGTGAACCTAACAGATTGCACACGACCAAGTTGGTTGATACACGGGATAACGCCTCTAGGTGTGCAAAGGTCGTCTAGAACCACGATGGCTCCTCGCACGTCCTCGGTATGCTGCAGTTGCTGGATGAGACGGTCGTTCACGACGTGCAGGATGGCAAGCAGGAGGAGTCCCGACTTCTTGGTGTACAACGCGTTCGAGAAGACCCGGCTGTTGTGTTCAGCAATAGACAGACTTTTCGGGGTGTCGAGGACCGGAGTTTTCGTCCCATCAATCATGCTCAAGCAACCGACACATCTCGCTCCGATCTTGGTGGCTCCGATCCATGGCAGCCAGTTCCCACAACCTTCAAGCATCTCTACGCCCTCGAAGAGATCCAGGGTCGTTCGCAAGAACGGACACGGCATTGCGGATCTCGTAGGATCTCTTATTTAGTCTGTAGTCCGCGAGGTCCGCCATGGCCAAAGCAATAATGGGCTGTGGTAGCTTTACGATGATGGAAGAGGCGGGATCGAGCTTGAGCAATGTGCTTCCGCCGAGAACATCCGATGGCAGTCTAGACTAACCCCTTCCGAACTGTAATGCAAGGAAGCGGAATGAATGAACTCAAGTCTCCATCTGTTGTTCACCGAACATCGACATGGGCTAGAATCTATAGCACGACGTTGGGTGCCTGCATCCAACCATCGTTACCAACGAAAGTTCCACGCCGGGACAAGCAGCTTCACCATTCAGGAAGCTACCTGAAGAGCTGCTAGTACTCATCCTTGACGAATGCCTCAGTACGAATCCCTTTGGACCTTTGAATGATCTGACGGCGGATGAAGCTACAATCAAGCAGGTTCTATGATACGCCAGTGGTACAAGTCACTCACACCAAGCAGGGCTCGGCAGGAAGCACCTCAAGCAGTTGCGACAGGCCTGCAGGGGGTACTCGTACCTGCCGCGCCTGCTATCCCACCTGTTCAGAATTATGCAACTGGTATCGAACGTTGAGTCCTCGAGGCGAAGTTGAAGAAGCTCGCCGTTCCACAGCCCGAAAATCGCAGACCACAAGAGAGTAAGGTAAGGCAAGCAACGGTAAGATGTTGAGGTGAGCTTGAAGAAGGTGTTGTTCCACCCTCCTACAACCGGCCTTCTATATCTATCACATCAAAACGAACGCCATGCTTAACCAACACCGAACCATGCCGCCCACCGCTGCGCTGTACTGCAGCTGTTTGAACCCCAATAATGCACCTCCCATCGCTCTGCCTCCCATCGCCACGCAGGAACACCCGGCCAAACCATGAAGCCGCACCATCTACGGCCCACTCACAGTCCCGAAACTCCCATTATCCAACCCCGTACACGCCTGCGTGCACGTAATACCCGCACACGCATCCTCCGGCGGCGCCTGCGTCGGCACCGTCCCCACCAGGCCATTATCCGCCGCGTTGTCCAACCACAGGATACTCGCGTCCGACAGCACGTTGCAGCAGCGGAAGTCGTTGATGTCGTCCACCGCCGCCGTGACAGCGACCGTGTTATTCGGCGCCGCGATGATGGTGTTGAGGTTCGTGATGACGTGGTCGCCGAACACGCGCATGAGGTCCTGGCCTGCGCACTCGAAGGCGTCCGTGACGTCCGACCCAAGGTCGCTGGTGCTGGTGAGGGTCATGAGCTGGCAGGGCTCGTCCTGGGCGTTGAGCAGGGCGGCCTGGGCATGGGATTGGAGGGTGGTGGGGTCGAGGGTGAGGGCGGTGTTGAGGAAGGCGTTGACGGCGTTGACGTCGGCGAACCATTGGTTGATGCTGGCGGCGACGGCGGTGGTGTCGGCGCCGACGACGGTTTGGACGATGCAGGTTGGGTCTTGACGTTTGGAGTGGCGCGAAGGGGCGGCGGAGGCGGCGGCTGCGAGGGCTAAAATGATGGCGGAGGTGAAGGACTTCATGGTGGTGGTTGGTGTGGTGATGGGGAGTTGTTGAGAGCTGTTTCTAGACTTCAAGATGGTATGAAATGTTGATGCTTATGCTGGAGATGTGTTTGATGCTGATACTCCTCCCTCACCTCCCTTCTCACCTCATTATATACAACCCTTTCTTCTGCTGACTTTCCTTTCTCAAAATACATACCACAGCACAATCCCCTCACCAAGCCTAGTCGTAAATCCGTCGCCGCTCCGCCCAGCCCAAATCAAGCTGCAGACCGTCAGCACTAGCATCCATAAGCACCAACCGAGGGCTGAGCGAGGGAAGCTTCGCACGCTTCGCTCCTCTCGACACCTCGCGGCCGGAATGCTTGTCTGCTATTTCGAGGTGCACGGTTGCGAATGCGCGACGGCGCCGAAATGCGTGGTGGTGATGGTTGGCGAGAGTGAGCGAGGCGTCCCATTCGGCGTACAGTACGAGAATGGAGATGGCGACGGCCGAGTGAAGAGGGTTAGGCTGGACTTTCTGAAACCCAACCTTACCAAGATCATGACGGCGAGTGTTTTTTGGTCTCGAGGCGTGCTGTTTTACAGCTGCGGTGCGATCTTTCCACGTCGTCGCCATGGTGGAATGTGCGGGTTGCCTTGTCTATGAAAGGGCCTGGATGCAACGCTGCAAGGGTCCCGACCGCTCACGACTGTGCCAGAATAGTATACAGAGGCTATAGCTGTGGCGGAAGATGAGTGAGGGTCTAATGTTCTTTGCCCAAGACTGTCACATGCTCAAGAATCTCGGACCGGTCTCTCACGACCGATCCCGAGCTCTGTGGAGGACTGGGAGTGGGCCCTCAATTGACCCGTAAGTCCGATCGCAAATGTAAGAATAGGCATGTCAATTGTTCCCTACTATTCTCGTCAACTCCCTTACAAAGGTCGAGAAAACAGACATTTGGTATCGCTGCTGGATCTAACACCCGTGAGCAAGAACACTCTCGGGCGAATGCTCCCACCGGTACAGCTCCTGCATCGGCTCCTGTTGGCGCTCACGTCAACAGGCGAGCTCCTTGCACTCGCTCAGGCCTTTCCTAAGCCGACGACTGTTTGTGAAGAGCGGGAATGGCGGCTGAGAAACATTTTGGCGAGAGCTTCGTCTGCTGACCTGGTGCTTGGATGCGGCGGCCTCAGTTGATGCTGGCACGAGAATCGCTTGTTAGAAGCAGTGACGGCGGCAATCCATTCGGCGTCTCCATGTAAGCTTTCGGCGTCTCCATGTAAGCGCGCCGCCGTGCTCGGAACACATCTGACCTCAACAGAGACTTTTCCGCAGGAACAGTTGGGTGCCATGGGCACAAGAACAAGAAGGTCAGTATGCAGGACCAACGCGCTGACTCGCTCCACACATGCCGCAAGAGCGCCGCGCTCGTGATGGCATCCTCGAAGTGCGCTTGGCAGTATCGCTTGGCCTAGACCGTTCCTCTTGCCACCAACAGCCCGCCTGACAGATGGTGTTGGACGCCGAGTAGTGCAGGCCTCTCCCTTCATACGCAGTACTGGATGCGAAAACGGAGTCTTCCACGCTGATGAGCAGCGTGTGACGAAGCTCAACTCGTCAGCAGGAGCTCAGTCTGGGGCTCTCAATCATGCGAGCTCGCGCCCACTGAGAATGGTCTCCTCACCGAAAGGGGTCGGTCAGCCGGCGGAGATGAGTTCGAGAGCGGGCGTGGTAAGTGGACCGAGACGATCTATAGCTTGGGTACCCTGATCTTCATGGAATGGACAGCTGTTCGATCCATGTCCAGCATCTCCGCGGGCATCACTGCCGCCCTGGAGACTACGTTGTCGTCCTTTCTCTACTGCTTCCAGAACAGACCCTGCCACCAAGAAGATTGCTCCGGTGCAACCACTGCAGACACCTCTTTTGAAGCACTCGGTCCCTTGCTCGCCGCTGTTTCCACTGCTCTCGTGGCCGGGGCAGCAGCCACAGGCGTCACTTCCACCGCCCTCGGCGCAGCTGCCACAGGAACCTCCCTCACAGCAGCAGGCAACGGCATCGCACCTGCCGCCCTCGCAGCGATCCTCCTCCCCAGCTCACCAGAGTCCACCGCGCTCTCCCGCGTTCCGGGCCAGAATCGCCATGTCGCCAGCGCGGTCGCTGCGCCTATCGAGAGCAGGATGCAGATACCAGCTGTGCGTAGCTCGTCCCGGAGTCTCTTGCGTTCGGTCTGCCAGGTCTGTCGTTCACGAGTGATGAGCTTGTCGGCTTTGAGATGTCGTCGCTGAGCTCGGGCAAGAGAGCGTTGGAGGTGGGATGTCTGTTGTGCTTGTTGGGATAGTAGTGCTCTGCCGATGTTCAAGGCTTTCTCGTCCCACACCCTCGCAGCATTCTTCGTATCCGCGTTCGGCCATACTGCCCGCGGCACAGCAGCTTTCGGCGGCGGACTGGGCAGTGGGTACGGGATAATCTCGCCCGTCTGGATCAGCTTGAGAGGCGGCGAGTGCTCGGTGCGTGGGAGGCGTGTGAGCTTGTTGAAGTGTTGAGTTTCGCGGGAGTTGGAGAGGGCGTTGAGGGCGAAGAGGATGCTTGCTCGTGCTGGAGGAGAGGTGGAGAAGGGGCGGTGGCTGGTGGGAGAGAGGAGTCTTGCTGTTGTTGAAGCTCGGAGGGTGGAGGGGAGGGTGGTGAGAGACATGTTGCTTAAGAAGAGAAGGTGGTTTTGCTTGAAGCGAATACAGACCTACAGCATGAAGCACGAGAAACAGAAGAGAGAGCGAGAGATGTTGAACGAGAGGTGATGTGCGGGTAATGGAAGACGAGACGATCGTGGAGCTATCGTGGGGCTGTCGTGGGGTGAGGTGGGATGCAATGGTGTGCGTAGACGTCGACATGTCTGGCGTATATTGGGTCCCGATGAAAAGAGCTGGAGAGTCGATGGTTTTCAGTTGAAAGGGGAAGACTGCACGCAAGCAGAGAGTCTGACATGTGATATCCCAAACCTCGCCTTTCGTTCAATCATGCTTACGGCAGACCTGTAGACTGTGGTTAGCGGCTCCAGTATCGACCGACCGACCACGGAGGCATCCTACTTCGGTCGTCCGGCCGTTGAGCTGCCCTACAACTGGTTGGATGTGCTGGACGATGGCTTCGAAGTGGTCAATGCCGCCATGGACTTACCTGGGGACTGCTGTCTCGGTCGCTCAGGCAATGTGACCTGCTCACCACTTCCGGGAGCAGCGGTCTGAAACTCACCAGCCCGGTTCCCAGATTCGAAAGACCTCGCAGCAAGCTCCTTCCTAAACTCTCGAGTCCTATCTGGCGTGCGCCGCCTCTGCCTCTCCTTGTTCGGCTCAGACCTTCTCCGCGGGAAAATCTGCTTGTCATCCATCCTAGACCGCCCTCGCTTCGCCGCCAGCTCATCATCGGACCTGGTGCTGGCAACCAAACGATCCTCAATATGCACAAACTCCCAGTAATCATGCCTTCGCTCCTCTAGGGTCCGGCCTTCTTTCAACTTCCACGCTGCGATGGAAGAAAAGTACCATTCTCTCGTCCAGTCCTCGTACGGAACTTCGCACGCTCCCCAACCCTCCTCAACGAGACGTGCAGGCAGCTGCTTTGGTGTCCAGTCAGACTCCCGCGCACCAGCGCCGATCCAATGTATTGCGATGGCACCTTCGCGGAGGTTTCGATGCACCAAAAAGCCGTGGGGACCACCCGTCCTGACAGCGAAGTGCGCCTTTTCGAGAAGGTAAGACGACTGATCCTCGAGCTCTGTACACTCGTGTGCGAGTTCCTGAGCTGCTGCGAGCTCCTCGCGGCGTTCCTCATCGTCGGTGCTCTCCAAAGCGGCGCGGATCTCGCCCAGCAGCATTTCGGAATCATCGGCATCCACGACGGCCGCCTTCTTGGCTTTGTCGAATGCGTTTTCGGCGTCTTCAAGCAGGCAATCCGAGTTCCAGAGGAAGAACTCACGTATCGCCTCAACGACGTAGGTACCCACCATCGTCTTCCTCATCTCTCCCCACTTTCTCTCAAGATTCGGAGCACACACTACCACGATGGAAGCGTAGTACTTGTCTCGGGTGTCCCATTGCATCGACTTCATTTCTCGAACGAGCTGCTGGAAGACTAGATCTTGAATCTCCTTGCCTTCGGCCTCGTCGACTGTGTTGCGAGGCTGTCTGCTTGCGCTGTCAAAACATCAGCAACTACGCTTCCACACCCGTTGTCCATGCCCATCCCAGCCAGCAGTACTCACGAAAGCGCGTTAATGTGTGCCAAAAAGCACCGCTTGTCATCCAGCGGAAAGTAGACCCCGACGCACGAGTTGCACCACAAAGTGCCTAAGACCCCGGGTCCGCCTTTCACATGCACTCTGGCTGGAGTTTCCTCCGGCTCGACGTCGAAGGCGATGGTTGCTCCGGAGCTGACCTTGACGTATAGGAAGTCGTTGGCGCCAGGGAAGAGGGCTGTGTAGTTTTGCATGACGGGTGTAGCTGAGGGGAAGAGGTGGTGACGGTCAATGGAAGGTGCAGTGCTTCGGATTGGGATCGAGGAGCTCAGCAAGGCCTGAAAGGTGGTGAGGTCGTTGGGGTATGGAGAAGCTCTGCGGCAGAGAAGAGCTGTTTCTTGACTTTCCTGGCCTGATTTGTACCATCGATACCATCTGGCGCCGGTGAATGCAGCTTCGGGTTCTCGATGAGCAAGCCGCTATGTGGCCCTGTATGGAATGAGTTGCCATAGGAAAGCGTCGTCATTCAACAGTGCTCTGTGTCACCGACGAAGCAAACATGTTGTTCCAGGTACATCTTCGGTGGTGCAAAGGTCATCTTCCTGAAGGCATCTCCGATACTTCTTCTTTTTCTTCCAATCGTGCCGCACCTCCTTTCCTTGCAAATCGCCATCGAATACCGGGAGACAATGGAAGACTCACCTCCTCCCACCATGCCGCAATCTGCGACTCTGTCGCTGAGCGAGAGCGACTTTCTATACATGCAGTACAGCTGCGGAGCTACCATCGCATTCGACAACGAAGGCCAAGACATCTCAGCTCAGGACGTACCGGCCGGTGTGCATGTCCACGGCGGCTCAGGCGCGGTCGGTACACTGTGGTTGAACACCTGTATTGGAGTGTACTTCCCGCTGGACAAAAACCGATGCTTCTTAGCTCACATCAACGCCTCGTCGTACGACATTCCCTGAGTGTATTGTCGCATGATTCTACTAATCTCCAGTGTAGTCAAAGCGAGAGGCCAAATAATGCTGTCGATGAGGCAGAAGGGCGGGAGATCCGAGAGATGGTATGCAAACGACTTCTCCAGGAATCCGAAACCATGCACTGGAATATCTTCGACTCTCTTTACGCCAGTACAATCGTGGTGTGCGCTCCAAACAAGTACCGCAAGTGGGGTGACGGTCGCGTGAAGCTGGTAGGATACTATGTCGTCAAAGGCATCAGAGACTTCTTGAAGGAACACGCCAGTTTCTTGCTGCAGGAGTCGTACGCTGCCCTCGACCGGGCGAGAGAGGAATCAGGGCTTGATTGTGAGACGGCAAGTGTGCTGCTGGACGACGTGCAAGGTGCGCTGTGCAAACCAGACGGTGAGGCACGTCGAGGTGTCCTCGAGCAAGCCAGAGAGAGCGCAGAGTTGTCCATCGCTGTGAAAGATAAGTCCACCTCCTTGTTGGCACAAGCTGCGTTCAAGGAGAAGGTCGGTGCTCACGGCTTTCTTGTGCGCCAACGTGCCGGAGAAGGCAAGCTGCTGAAGTGGGTTTCTCACGGGCGCCGATTTCGCGACTGGGCAGTAGACACCATCCCTTCAGACGTCCTGGAGGAAGGATGGACGGCTCATGAAGTGCCTCGCGAGGATTGAATCGACGCCTGGGCTTTCGAATCTTTGAAGTCGCAGAGGATCTGGCAGGCGAGGAGCTCCGAGGAACAACGGCGCTGGTACTGGAGGCGTGAGAACCTTCTCGAGCGACTGCTGAAGGACACTCAGACCGATCTTGATCTTGAGGAGTTGAGACGAGTCAGAAGCGAGACATACGACCCAAGTACGCCGTCCGCATCACGGGCTTCTTCCATGCCAGACGAAGCCAAAGCTAGGCAGCGGTCTCCATCAAATCAGCTTCGAGAGCTCCGCAAGCAGTATCGTGCGCAGCGTCCGGAGCAGGCAGAAGCAGCAACAGAGGACGACACAAAGGATGATCCCGAAGCTGATACAAATGGCTTGGCGGTCGTCGTTGCTGGAAGACCTAAGGCCCCGTGATAGAGTAGGTCGGAGTCCTCTTCTGCCGGACATCGGGCGCCCCTGAAAACATCTAGACATTCATTGGTCAGTTCGGAGAAGAGGCGACATTGATAGCGTTCGGCAGTGGCATTTCCTGCCTGGTCTTGTTGTGCGAACGGAAGTAAAGTAAAAGGTAGCCTGGATAGCATAGATAGTGGACTGCATCGAAGGATAACCTATTTACTTTTGCTGTAACATGTTCCAGAAAATATCATCTCACTCTTTGACTATAACGCCTTAGACAGGCAGCTCCTGTTAACTTCAAGCAGGAAATCCTACACCTGTGAAGCTGAGGACATCCAGACTTCGGATGCGTGAAACAGAAGAGACCAATCAGAAAAAGAGAGAAAAGATGCATGAGTACGAAAGAGACACATCGTAAGAAAAGGAAGCAAGAAAACGCGCATAACGGGCTTACCTCAATTCACCTGATCAACTCCATTGACCGTCAGCCTCACCGCCCACCCCAATACAGATCCTCCTCCGTCAACTCCTCCTCCTCTTCAATCACTGCCAGCAACCTCTCACTAGCCATCTGCTCCCGCCTTTCACCCCTCGTCTGCGCCGGACGCAAGCGCGTGAGCCTTCTCATCAACTCCTGCATATCCTCTTCCTCTTTCTCCTCCCTCTCCCTTTGCTCCTTCCTCTCCTCCTCCCGCCTCTTCGCTTCCTCCTCCCGCCCCTTCTTCCCCAGCTTCTTCAACCGAGTAATTTCCTTCTCATACCGATCATACATGTTCGTCAGAGTGAGCCACCTAGCCCACAACATCGCCTCCTCCGAAACCCTCCCGCTGGCGACGGACGGTTCGTTGTGTTCCTTTAAATGCTTGTCGAGCATCTCCCTCACCTCCTCTCGCGACGGAGGCTGCACATCGAGGGTCGGGTGGATGCCGTACCATTTGTCCGCTCGCTTGCGTGCGATAGCGGATGCGTTGGCGAGGGGGTTGGAGCGCCGGGCGTAGTCGGCGCTGTTCTGCTGGATGAGCGGGGCGATCTCGGGTGCTGGGACGGGAGCGGCGGTTTGGATCGGTGGAAGCACGCCGATGAGTGCGTGGGCGTTTGCGTGGTCGAAGAAGACTTCTGGTGGGAGGTTAAGGGCGCTCAGTAAATTGCACAGGGTGAAGCCGCTGTCCCAGCCGCCGGTGAGGAAGTACATGAACTCCGCGTCGGGGGTGTTGTGGCAGTACTGCACGATGTGGGTCGTGAATGCGATCCACTTCAAGATGGTGAGGAGGTCGAGTGTGCCGGCGTGACCGCGGAATTCGATCGTGCCGGTGGGTATGTACTTTTCCTCCCCGAACATGATCGGGTTCTGCTTTGAGCAGTTGTCGAAGTTGATGCTGCTGTTATGGCCGCATGTCACGCGGCCGTGCTCGTTTGGGATGCCGAGGATGAAGATTTTCATCACTTGTTCGATGATCCTTGTGTTCTCGATGTCGCCGAGGCGAAGGATGAGAAGGCGGTCGTCGATTCTGTGGGTATCGGTTTGAGAATCGCAGCTCGTCCTGTGGAAGACCGAAGGAGGCAGGTGGTACCGCTGAGCGTGAACTACATCCGGTGGGTTAAAAAGTGCCGGAGGCATGAAGCGTTCCGGCAAGTGGTAGGCGTCAATGTGCCGTTCGAATGCGGTCAAGAGCTGGAAGACGTTCTTGCAGGTTCGGAGTGGCATAACTTTGGTATCATTGCCAACATGATGTGGAACCCACAGTTTTCATTCGTGATGATGCGACACTTCTCGTGCTCGATCTCACGCAGGATCTGCAGCACGTTAGCAACCTCCGACTTCCAGTCGGGAGAGGAAAACGGAAACTTGCGGGAGCTAATCTCGATGGGCTCGACGATCCATCCGTCGGGCAGGAGTGAGCGCTCGGTGTCAGTCAATTCCTGAAAGTCGATGTGGACGTTCCAGCGCTGGTAGGGTTCGAATTTGAGACGATACTCTTGTAAAGCACCGTCGCTCTCATGGCCTGTTACCGGGATGCCGGCGGCGTCCAAGCGCTCGAAGATGGTGATTCCGGCGTTTCGCGAGCCATCGTGTACAGCGAAGAATTCCAGCTCGATGCCGAAGGTGAGGTCCAGGGGAGGCATGGTGGAGTGTACGAGCAGCCTGCTGCTGGTAGATTTGAGTATGGAGGTCGTTTGAGGAGGAGGAGCAGAGACTTGCCATGCAAGGAGCGCGACATGCTGGCGGGCCTTCTAGGACAAAGCCAGTACAATGGCCGGCACCATAAAGACTTGGAGGTCGGACGTCTTCTTGTCTTCTTCATCAGTCGAAGGAACAAGGCCTTGTGTCTGGCGGCGCAACTGACAAAGGCGAGAATAAAGCGTGTGCACTTGCGGAGCTCCATGCCACTGGGCCATGCTCCAACGGGGTAATGCGCCGGCAACACCATCGATCCGAGATGAGCTCTTTGTTCGGCGTCAGGAATCTGGCCCTAGGTCGTAAGAATGGTCGGATCCAGCTCAAGTCCAGGAATAGTTATAGTTCAAGCGAAAACTGTCTTACCGCGAGTGCAAGGGCGGCGAGTGCTGCAACATCCTCCTATCGAGGTATGGTAGAGTGTCCAGCTTCCATTGCGAGATGCAGTAATTAGCCAGCAATTTCGGTGTGATGTGTAGGCCTCCAGCTTCGGTATCGGCCATCTCGCTGTCCGTAGTCGATGGAGTATTATTTGATGGCCACGTAAGTGGTCCCGAATGATAGCTTGAGCAAGCCACAGAGTCAGAAGTCCAGTATCGGAAGTGCGACAAGTGCACCTTCGAGGTCCACAAGCCATCGAGAAGGTCGTTCGTACGCCGATTCCCGGCGCCGACCTGCCCTTCTTTTCTGGCACAACACTGCAGACCCGTCGCAGCTTGGCGCATATGCAAGGCCATATGCAGCGTCATATGCAACACCCACTAGCCCGATCTCCGGACTCGCCAATCGCACAGCTCGGCTCCAACTAATGCAATGTCATATGCACAGTCATATGCAACATGAGCTAGCGCGGTGAGATCATCATCCAATGGAAGATCATCGACTCTTGAACCGAAAGCCGACTGCCCACCACCGGGTGGATCGTGAGGGAGCTGGTTCATGGAAGTCGTGCATTAATATGTTCGTTTTGGCGCGAAGACACGGCAGCTTCGTGGCGAAGACGGGTAAGTATTGGCCTTGAGTCGTCGGAGCCGGCCCAGGACTTGCAGTGCGAAGAGCCTTGTGCCCGCGGATGTGTAGCTCGTCGGTGCGAGCTTTGGGCCTTGAGGAGACGCAGGTACTCCAGCGCTGGGATGTCATCTCAGCGGAAGCCCAGGAGATCGATAGACGAAGACAGCAAGTCCGGAAGAATCTGCTCACGAGATTAACACCGTGTGAATCCCAGACATCGTGGACAAATAAGAACGCTATTTGCAGTGAACCATGCCAGTGTCCATTCCTAAGTCCGTACCCGAAGGTCATCTGGAGCTCTGACTTCGCAAGTGTAGACGGAGAAGTCCAGCCAGCTGGAATGCCATGCCTTCGCACATCAATACGCCCACCTTCTCGCACATTTGCTGATCGGAGTTCACGGCGCTCTCCAGTTCTGGCCTGCGAAGGGAGATACCGGGCCAGACTGCCTTGAGGTTCGGCGCAAGAAGGTCCCACCGCTGGTCGACTGATGGAGGTCTGGTGGTCGATTGAGACCTCTGAAGAACAGCTGCATGGCTTCCACAGGAAAGACGTTTGACAGACACGCATTCGGGGCTGCCGGGACTCCTTTTCATATTGGCCGGCAGTGATCGAAGGCCTAGTCCGTGGAGTTCGGTGCAGTTGACAATTTAGGCCGTGGCAGCTTTCCGTGCTGGTAGATCGGTGCTCTCTGGTTTCGCTTCTAGATCTGTTTGCTTTTAGGTCTTGCTGAGCATGAGTGAGTCCTCCGGGAGCGTTGAAGCTCAGGGGGGTCATGTTGGTGCCGTATGGGTAGATGGCTGTTGAAGCCGTCCAGCCCTCCAACTCATGATTTTCGTAGTGCGTCACGAGATCGTGCTGAACACCGGGCTGCTGCGCCAGGAGAGTAGGCCGACGGTAGGCTTATGTAATCCCTGCCGTCGCCGCCGTCGCCGCCGCCGCCACCTACCTCTACAGTCTTACCATCTCGAGCTGGCGGAGTGGTGGCGCCGCTGGCCTCCTCGCGCTGAGGCTTCTTGGACTGGTCTATGCGTGAGCTTCTGGACCATGCTTCGAATGGCTGATGGGATACCTTGCGCTCCTCAAAGATCGGCACGTTTCCATGATCTGGCTGCGATGAAGTAGACATAGCCGCTGTCGTCCTTCCTGGCGCGGTAATGACGAGTTATAGCCATGCTGCTAGTCTGTACATCATGGTTGTACGCTGGGAAAGGAGATGCGGTCGTCAATGAAAGCTCTCGCCGTCGCTGGATCCTCTGCCGGTGCCAAGTCGACCGAGCCGCTCCCAAGCAACAACGTGAAGCTTGTCGGCGGCGGGGCCAGCATTAGTGCACCGGCCTGAACAACCTCACTTCTTCTTGCTGCTTCATTGATCAAAATGACGCCGATTTGATGAATATCAATGATGTTGGCCGTGTAATTCGAAGGAAGGGATGATGGAGAGATGCTTAATAAAGGAGACGTCGGCGACAGCGGCGGCGTCGGGCATCGGCAACGCCACCCTCCAAACGCGCGGAATCTGGCAGGTCTGACCTCGTTTCCTGGATCCAAAGGCAGGTTCGTATGGGAGACGACCTCTCGCCATGATGATTTCCTAATAATGCTCTTTCTGTTCTTGTCCTTAATACCTACCCCATCTCGTATTCCTCCAACCGTCATCGTTATCCACCTCCGCTTGTACATTCGCTGTCAACACCCCAAAGAAGCATTGAGTCCAAGAGAAGCAGCCACATCACCAGTTCAGCGCTGGAAAGGACAAGATGCGCTCCACCACCCTCACCACCACCCTCACCACCACCCTCCTCGTCGCCACCACCGTCACCGCCCTCCCCGAGCTCTCGATAGCGAAGAGGCACAAACACGGCGCCCGCCCGGTGCTGCAGAAGAGGCAGGACGATGAGATCGTGGGCACGACGGTATACGACATTATCACGTACAGCACGGGGGGTGCTTATTACGCCAATCGTATGGACATACACCCGTACAGTAAAGGGAGAGGTCATGTGCTGATATGGATGCAGTAACGGTCGGCACACCTCCGCAGAACCAGGTCGTCATTCTGGATACTGGGTCTTCCAACCTCTACTTCGACGCTTCCTCCGCTCCAGCATGCCAGACTGACGGCGCGTATGCCTGTCGAGGCGGCACCTTCTCACCCGCAAAGTCCTCCTCTTATGAGATCGTTGAGCCCGCGCCGGCATTCGTGAGTTGAAACAATACTGAGACACAAGTCATGAACTGAGAGATATTCCAGGACACCCGCTTCGGCGACGGCAGCACCGCCTCCGGCCCTTTCGCCTCGGACACTATCTGCCTCTCCGACGTCTGCGTCTCTAACGTCCAGTTCGGGGTCGCCCAGCAAGTCAAAAGCACCACCGGCTACGCCATCGGGCTGATGGGGCTCGGCTATTCCGCCAACGAGGCCACGCGGCATGAATACCCCAACATCCCGGAAGTTCTCCAAGCGTCTAGCGAGATCAACAGCCGTCTCTACTCCGTCTACCTGAACGATGAGGGCGCGACTTCGGGCTCCATCCTCTTCGGCGGGATTGATGTCAGCAAATACACCGGGCCGTTGCAAACACTGGATGTCTTACCAGATGCGAGAACACGCTACATCGACCAGTTCATCACCTCCGTCACGGCGCTCAGAACCACCGTCGCCGGCTCCAGCGCCACCATCTTCGCCAACGGCGCCACGGGAGTCGACGCCTACGCCTCCCGCAGTGGCTCTTTGCCGGTACTGCTGGACACCGGCTCCGCGGCGTGGTCCGTGCCACCGTCGGTCTACCGCGCCCTCCTCAGCCAGTTCCCCTACATCACCAACCAAGGCGTCTGCGACTGCTCGCACGCCGACTCCGACGATACGCTAACGCTCACCTTCGACGGCGCCATCGAGATCACCGTCCCCGCGAGAGAATTCATCGTTCCGCTGTACAACCGCACCACGAACGCCGCGTACACGTTCACCGACGGGGATCAGGCGTGCGTTTTCATGGTCGTGCCTTCCCGCGGGACCGGGCAAGGGTTTTTGACGCTGGGCGATGCGGTGTTGAGGAGTATGTACGTCGTCTTCGACCTGGATCAAGGCCAACTCAGCCTGGCGCAGGCGAATGTCAACTCCACCGCCTCTCCTGATGTTCGGGAGGTGGCAGCCGGACCGAACGGGGTGAAGAATGCCGCGAGCAGGGTGCAAGCTGCGCCGAGCGAGAGCGGGAGCGCGTGGCCCATTGCGCCGCAGCTTAGCGGATCTGCCACGCAAGAGTTCTCGGTGAAGACGGCGACGACGACGGTGGGGGCCGCGACGGGCACGGCGGCGGTGCCGGCGGATGCTCAGCCGAGCGAGAGTGCTAGCGCGGCGGGGCTGCGGGTGCACCCCAAACTGCCTCCGTGGATGGATTGGGGGTATTTGTGCGGGGTTGGGATGGTGGTGTTGATGCTCTTTCTGATATCGGTGCCGGTTTGGGTCTAGGTGATCTTGGGGCCGGGGGGAGGGGAGCATGCGGGAGGGAGGCATGCGGGTGGGGGGCATGATTAGCGGGGCGTTTTGTTTAGGGTTGCCAGATGCCTTGTATGCATGGCATGGACTGAGGCGTTTGTGGGTGAGCATGGGACAGCATGGCAGAGGCATGGCAGAGGCATAGGAGAGCATGAGGTGATGTCGTTTTATGCATAGGGTGGTATGGGCACTAGCTCGCTACAAGAAGACCAAACGAACATCTGTACCGCATCGCAGCGACACTCCATCGCACACAAGTCCCTCCGTATACCGCCGATGTCCTTCGCCACCTGACCGCCCCAGCCCAAGTGCTCGCCTGCCTTCCTCGATGACCCCCGTCCCGCCTTCCCAGCAACGGGAACGCGGAATTGGCTTGAAGGTCACCGCTGCTGAGAGGCAGAGCAGCAGCAGCCCACACACCCTACCCTAATAACCCTAAGAACCACACTCCCACGCAAATCTCTATCCCCGATGTGCCTCGCCATCGCTAGGATCACCACCAACGACCGCTCGCTTGCCTTGCTTGTACGCCTCTCTCATGCCTCATGTTTTGGCGACGACCAGGATACCGACCTGACTGACTAGACGCCGCTATTCTTGAAAGGCAGAGCAGCAGCAGCTCGCTTGCTCGGGTACAGTTGACAGCAAGCCGCAGCAGAAGTGACGGCGGCAGGTGAATATGGTGTTGATACTTACCACCGGCAACGAGGTAGAGTTTACGAACGGATTAGTACGGAGCTGTTGTCGATGGATCCACGAGTGTCTGCTGGGAGTAAGATACGCTACGGTACCTTTCCTCCTGCCTAGGCAGTCCGGCTGGATCTTTTCGACATCGCGGCACAAGCATACTTCTCGACGCCGCTCGTTCGTCGACGCACGCCTACTTCTTGCGGAAGCGGAAGCGCATGAGCCGGCTCCTGGAACGGCACCTAGTCACCTGTCGCTGTCGCCCGCGGCTCATGGATAGATATCACGGCAACAACAACTCCCCGTACAAATCTGCCATATTGTCACGAACCACCCCCGTCCGGCGGGAGCAAAACTCCTCTTCCCGAACCGACTTGCTACCGGATCGGCGCTCGTCGACCCAGCGGTATGAGTTTGGCTCTCAAGACTAAGCCTCTCTCGTCGCAGCCCGGTCGTCACAGAAGTATAGGTCGTCGGCTCCGACAATGACAACGACAAATCGTACATATATGGCTATATGGCTATATCGGCGCGTAATCACGAGCTCGCCACGCAAAATACCAGACCCCCCTCCCCACTACAGGTGCACGCACAACTCGCCCCCTACCTCTCCCTCAGTTACCCCTGTCCTACACCTCCTCGCCCTTCAGCAGCGCCACTCCTGAATCCTGCCATAGTACAACTCGGACACACGCCCCCTACTACTGCTACCGAAGCGTAGTTCGGACACGTATACCGGCCCTGCCTCGCGGGGCCACAGCGGGAGGCGAGCCAGCCGCCTGGCGACATAATGGACAAGGGTCAGCGGATTATGAGGTTGGTTGATTCAAGGGCTGGTTGGGGAGAGATGTAAGTACCGGTGACGTGCCCGCAGGCCCACATGCGGCGGAGGACGTAAGAGCACATCGTGTGCTGATTCTGAAGGGGTTGGGGTAGTGGGAGCGATATCGTTGGCTGGAGGCGCGTCAAAAGGCGGAGGCGATGTGAGGGGTGAAGAGTTGGAAGAGGTACGTTCGGGAGGTTTCGTTCGTGGTGTTGAGCTGTCTGGAGTTCCGCTTCGAGGACTTCGAGTCGTGGGATTGATGTTCGGGTTTCGTGGAGAGAGGGAGGATGGCGAGCCGGTGCAGCGCTGATATATGTTGGATCTGGCAGCGCATTGAATGGAGCGTCGTCTATTCACCACCGCCCTTGGCCTTTGACACCAATGGCAGTATTGCATATGGATACCCGTCGTCCACATGAATACCAGTATGCGTAACAGCGCATCCCTAACGGCGGTTTCTTTTCCTGTATCACCGCAACATCGCACGCTGCCCTGTTCCCCAAAGACCCCTGTTCAATCACATTGCTGGCTGTGAAATCAGTATTCGTTCATCAGTGACTCAGGATGAGAACAGACATTACGCTCGCTACGAGGCAGGAAATTCCGCACTTACACCACCCGCACAACCACTAACACCTGGGCCCCGGCCCAAGCTAACCCATCCTTCCCCGCCGCCCCCGACCGCACGCTTGTCCTTCATTTTCCCAGGATCACCCAAGGTATACACTATACAACGCACCGAGCGCACCACACGCTCCTTACAAACGTAGCGTCACGGTTCGGACACGGCGAGTGACCGTTCTGCAGTGCTTTGTCGCAGCGTCTGGAGAGGTGGCCGCCTGCAGAAGGCGTCAGCGGAGTTTTGGGAGTTGTTTGCGGTTTTGGAGGAGGTGCAGGGGCTCAGGGAGAGGTAAGATACCGGTGATGCAGCCGCAGGCCCAGCGGAGGCGGAGGGTGTAGAAGCACATTGCCTCTGAACCTTCGAAAGGGCTTGGGTGGTGGGGCTGGAAGGGGTTCTTGCAGAATGCAGAGGTGATCAGGTCTATGGAGGATGTGTAAGAGGCTGTCGTGGCGCTTTTGCTTGGGTCTGTTGATCTGAAATTCGTTGTGGATCAAGGGAGGGTGTGATAGCGTAGTGCGTGAGAGGAGTTGTTGATGGAGTTGAGCGCTTTCATGTGTATGAGGAGGACGGCTGGCCGTGTTGAACATCATCGCTGCCATGGTGTCCAAAGCCGGGAGCAACGGTGAATAGGCGCGGTGTAGTGCCGTTCAATGCTGTGCTGTCCGGGATGCATATCAGCCCGCTCGAAAGCGCTGTATCGACGATTCTTCTGTCTTGTTCTCTGCAATATGCCTGAACATTCGTCGCATGCTTCGCATCTTCCAACCGCAACTTCTGACAAGTCAACCACACGAGCAAACAAACAGACCTTCGCGACCATACCCATCACAACTCCGCGCCCCCATCAACGTGGCCTCCGCACCAACACCCACTCTCCACGCCCATTAAAGAAGTAAGTAAGATGTGCTGGTACGCCGTCCGCGACCTCTGGACCTGCGGCCACATAACGGGCGGCCAGCTCCTCGTCCGCTCCCACCCCGCACTCAGATGCCGATATACGTGTCCGAACACCGGTTCGATCCGGGTGATGGCTGTGCTGTGTCTGTGGTGTGCTGGGCGAAGGCGCTGGTTTGGGAGAGGGTAGTCCTCATCGTTCGAGCAGATGATGTTGGCGGAGCCAGGTTGCTGAGCATACTACGCCGGATCCTTCGACATATTCAAGTGGTCTTTATGCTTCCCTGTCCGGCATCCGTAGATGTCTTGCCATGCTGTATCACCGGAGGTAGACGAGATCTCGTTCGGCGAGATTCTGACCTCCCCTCCATATTTGGGAGGAGGGGACGGTGCTGCGGGAGCTGGTGGGTTGGCACAGCTGGTGTTGTATCTCCCCCGTGTCTGTGGGATGGTTAGTACTTCATCTCCTGAAGTGTTCGTACGGTAGGACGGTAGCGTGCGTCTTGTCGAGTTGGGTAAAGGCCTGTGCATGCGCTTCAAGCACCTAGTCATACTATCACTTGTGAATTCCTAGTACCTCCATTCGTATCCGCTTCTCCGCCGCGCTTCCCAGTGCTCCGTGTTCATGAAGAACATAGTCGTTTGTCAGCCACATTCCAGCTATGTTGGCCAGAGGCACCAGCCAAACGTCGCAGAAACCCTGTTGCTCCCACCACGAAGTCTCCGTCACCGGCGGACGTACTTGCAGCCTCTGTGTCACGAGCTCGACCTGCAGATGCTTCCGATACGGCCGTGCTCGCATTCATCACCTCCATACGGGCCTTGCAGAACTCCGAAAAGATGTAGCAGGAGAGCTGATGGAGCCGGGAGAGACTCGTCCGTGATTTGCGAGCCGTTTGTGTGACTAGCCGCTGATTCCGAGGCACTCTTTCGCCATGACGGCGGAGCTGCGCATCGAGCTGGTTGCGCTCTTAGCTAGGCCCGTCTCTGAGTACCCGATCTAGCTTACCGGGTAGAAAGATCGTATGGGATTCCGGTTGGTCGATGGACGACATGGGCGGCGTTGAATGCAAGAAGAGCTCCCCAGTCTTTCTTGAAATGCATCATCAGGCCATTGGACCCTCGCTCCTCGCCGCTGGCCTGACAAGCTGAACATGCATTGCTTCGCATAGATTCGTTCCATCGTGGAAGACCATAGTCCATGCGAGGAGAACAAGACAACCACGTCGTCCGCCATGGAGGTTGCTCATAGACTTAAAGGAATCCTGGACCTACTCATGCCGTCTACGAGAACATTCAAGCTCCGAAAAGTGCTCGGTCTGGCATCGAAAACGTAGAGGATCTGGTCTGGCCGTCTCAACAATGCCTCTCGTGGTGGTGTTGGAAGCTGAGATCCATACCGTGCTTAGTTCGGGAGTCCAAGGCGGTACATACCATTTTGACGAAGCCGGTGTTGGAGGGTTATGTGGCCTCTGGCGCTGTGGTGGACGTCTCGATTGATTGAGATTAAATCAATCTTCAGGTGGAAGAACAGATATTGGTAGCTGCAGCGGCGCTGGTGCATGTCTGCGGATGCCTAGGTGTGTATTTATTGGTGTTGAGATATGCGTAAATCCAATCCGATCTCCACAACCAGAAACGGGCTGGAGGCAGTGTAGTGTTGATCAGGTGAAGTCGCTCCTGCAAATCCACCCAGATAGGAAGCTCTGGGCCACGACTTCTGTCAACTCGCAGCGTTGTGTGAAGTCACATCTCGCGTTTCACGTTATTGAAGCTGCGTCGCAAACACAATACCGTCCCCGCTCCTTTTGTCCACCTTTCCATACACATTCGATTCGAATTGGACGACCGACCTCTGACCTTTCCACCTTCCAGCAAGCTTTTACGACTACGACACGTGACGACAGCGACGACTTCACCAACCACCGCGAGATCGAAGCCTGACTCAGCAGTTCACGTTGACGCGACCTCGCACCTCATTTCACCTCTTCACCACAACCAACAACACCGCCACCATGGTCGCCACCCGCAGGAAACCCTCCACTGCCACTGACGACGACGTCCCGCTCACCGCCGCAGCGCAGAAAGCCGCCGACAAGCTGAAGATCGACGCGAAGGGCGCGCTCGTGGGCGAGAAGATCGTGAAGCCGGCGGGCGAGACGTTCTACTGGCGCGGGCAGGGTTATCTCAAGACGGATGAGACGCCGCCCGAGTGGATGGAAGGGGACAAGTACAAGGGGAAGAGGAAGCGGGAGAGCTCGATCAAAGCTGAGGAAGGCGATGAGGAGGATGGGGAGAGGGTGGTGAAGAAGGCGAAGATTGACGAGGGAGGTGGGGAGGTGAGGGATAGGTCGAAGCAATTGACGCCCGGGCAGTTGCGGAAGCGCAGTTTTGGGATGGCGGCGAGGAAGACGGCGCCGGGGAGGAATGAGCGGACGAAGAGTGTGGGGTCGGCGAAGAACAGGCGGTTGAGCACGCCGTCGTCGGTTGTGGAGGTCAAGGATGCGGGGAGTAGGAAGCGGGCGAGAGCAGGTGAAGAATCGGAAGACGAAGAAGACCAATCGATCGCGGTGAACAAGAAGCGCGACGAAGCCATCGAAGACACCGAAGACAGCGGAGACGAGCAGATCAGCGTACCGACAAAGAAGCGCGCGCCGCCATCGAAGGCCAAGTCCACGAAACCCGCAGACCGCACCACCACCACATCCACCAAGCGCGCCCGCCCAACCACCAACCAAGACGAATCCAACGACGCACCACCACCGGCCAAGAAACGCCGCACCTTCACCGCCGACTACCTCCGCCTCGGCCTCGAAGACAAACCGTCGAAGAAGCGGACTACAATGACCAAGCGCAAGCCCGCACCCGAGAAGAAGCAGGACGATGCCGACGAGAAACCCTTCTCCTACTACGCCGACTTCACCCGCTCCGGCGGGCACGAGACGGAGTCGTGCATCCAGGCTGCGCGGCGCAGGGCGGAGGCGATGGGGTACCAGACCACCCCGCTCCCTGAGGAGACGTTCCCGAGTGAGGTCGAGAGCGAGGCTGCGGGCCAGATGGCGCCAGGCAAGGGAAGGGAGGAAGTGAGGAAGGAGGTCGGGGAGTTGGTGAAGAAGATCACGGCCCGGAATGCGCGCGCGGGCGTGTTGGGGAGGGAGTATGCGAGGGTGAAGGTTGGGAGGGCGCTGGAGGAGAAGCTTGGTGCGGTGGCGAAGGCGAAGAAGGGTGCTGTCGGAGGCGAGGAGGGGAAGGGAGGGGAGGATGTGTTGGTCGCGGGATTGGAGGCGGGTCCTGCTCGGCCGCAGCTATCCGAGGAGGGAGGGGAGGAGGGATTGCTGGCCGCAGATCTTGAGAAAGATTCTGTTCGGCCGCAGCCTTCCGAAGGAGCGCATGAGGAGGTTTCGCAGGCCGCAGTTCTTGAGAAAGGTTCTGTTGGGCCGCAGCTTTCTCAAAGAGCTCTGGAGGAGGCATTGCTGGCCGCAGGCTCGAAGGAAGATTCTGTTCGGCCGCACTGTCCCTCCAACCTCCCACCCCAGACATCCCCCGCGTTCGCTTCGACACCCCCCACCACCCACCACACAACCACCTCCCCCGCCAACCTCGACACAACCCACACCACCCTCCTCACGACCCTCTCCCCCGCCGCCAGGTCCTCGCCCGCCAACCCCGCCCCCGCCGCCTTCTCCACCCCACCGACTTCCTCCGAGAAAGGCAACTCGCGCAGCGCCTCGCCCTCCCTCTCCCTCTCCCCGGACGGCAAAGTCAAAATCATCACCGACCGCGAACGCGAGCGCCACGACTCCGCCACCGCTCCTCCCTCCTCCCCTCCCTTGCCTACACAACAAAACACCTCTTCCACCCCTCCCCCCTTGTCGTCTACCCCGAGATTGATGTTAGACGAGAAGAACAAAGCAGGCAACCCCCTCCGCTGGTCGCTCCCCGCTGCCGTCGACGGGAAAAAGAGTGAGGGACGCGCGGAAAGAAATATCTGGATGGGCAGGTTGGAGGGGGAGAGTCATGGGGCGCGGAGGCGGAGGGTGGCGAGGGAGCGGAAGGTTGTAGAGGGGTGGGGTGTTGATTTGAAGTGAGTTAGAGGAGGGGGGTTGGGGGTGATGTGGGGTTGGTGATGGGGTTTTGGAGATGAGGGGTGCAGCTGAGCGTTGGAGGTTGGAGGTGAGGTTGGAGATGAGGTTCTAGGACCAGGATGAGATGTTGATATGAATGAAAATGCCGAAGTAGGCTTCGGCATCAATGCGTTTGCCTTATTCTCCACGGTGCTCAGCTGCTGATGTTACGTTCTCAAGCTTGATAGTACCACATCAACCGTGGAGAGCTCCTTCCGGCTGCCCTCCAGCGTGCGCTTGAACCTGCCTTTTCTTGCTCCTCTCCGCTTGCACCGGCTGGTCCCTTTTGCGATGTGAAGGGCTCTCGAGAGTGTTCACGTAGTACTGAGGAGGGCGATGTAGCGTTGAGGGACGAGCCTGGTGGTCGAGAAGAAGTATGCACATGAGCTCCACGGCTAATCTAGAGGTCTACTGCGATGCAGTTCCTTCTCCTCTCCCTTCACTCGCCTGTCCGGTATCATCATCCGGTCTCCTCGTCACAGCCGACCAACAGCTCCATCCGTAGCGACCTGCTCGACGAGGAAACTACCTGTAGTGAGCCAGCCGAGCAGCACGTCTCCCAACCGCTCGATCACCAAGTTCTTGATGGCAGCGGGCCTGTCCAACACCCGGGAGACTCCCGCTGCTGCTGAATTGCAGGGCATGGCCAAGCGGGATGGGCGTGTGCCTTGCCTTGCTTGGAAGACGGTGATGATGACGACGGCCTCTTTCCGACCAAGATGTCCGAGCACGAGGCTACGATTCTGCGATTAGTATAGCTTCTCCGCAAGCCGTGTACCGTAAAACAGCATCGCAAGAGCACCTCGCCGTCGTCTTCATCGGAGCAGCTGTCCATGCGGACGTACACGCCCTGCTAAATATCGGCATCGATGTCCGCAAAGACACAGACAACATCATTCTCCCCGTGGACGTCCAGCTGCCTGCTGAAGAGCCGGGTTCCCGGAAGCGTAAGTCGGCGCTTCTACTCATGTAGGAAAAATCTAACACATAGTGGTCTGCTCGCGGAAGAGCCTGGTGGATGAGAAGGCCAACGGTTTCCACAACAATAGGAACGACGCTTTTGCAACGGCCCGTGTTCTTCAAGCGCTTACCAAGCGTCATATATCGCAACGCCCAGTACTAGACGTACTGCCCCTCTGCTTCGATACGGAGCGGAAGAAGCCGCGGGCAGGGCAGAAGTACAAGAACAAGACCGTCCCTAAAGTCGGGATGGCGTCGTTCGATGGGACGGCCTTCGAAACACAGCGGAAGCAACAAGGCGGAAGGTTTCGTGAAAGCAGGACATCCACGCTTCGCAGAGCACTAGCAATATATGCACCCGGGCCATCTGAAGAGGCGAGGTGACGTTGTCTTCCCGGCTGTACTTCATGCGCCGCATGGTGTCAGACACGGCAAGATAGAGATACGATCCGCTGTCGATGGGAGAGCGAGAGACTGGGTCTTGTGCCATTTGAACATGCCTAACTGGATGGCTCTTGGTTTTTGAAGAGCAGCATGGATGGCGTCGATGTACGGTAGGCTTGCGCATTTCGATCGGTCAGTGTTGTATCTCTCCGCCACGAACGTCCGCTTGAAGGGCTGCCCCGAAGGCCCTCGATGTCAGCCTTTGCTGCGTGGATGTCGTCTTTGCGATTTCTTTCTCACAGCTAAGGGTCTTGAGTGCTGTGTATTTCGTTGGAGTCCTGCTCGAGCTTTGCAAGATGGTACATGGCGGTCGGCATCTCTTGCTTGGCTGGCTGGACGTGATCGAAAGGCATACGTATCGTTTTCTGCAATGGCCGTTTCTGACTCTGCGCTCTCATGTTGAGGATTTGGCAGGCTGTATGTCTAAGGGCGTTTGGGTGCTGGATGATGGTTTCAAGTCACCGACGAGGAGGCGCTGTGGTGAGCGATTGACTTCTCCAGGCCTTGAACAGCTGGTCGCGCCGGACGTTGCCTTTGAGTGGTCCGATAGATTTCTGGAATTGGAGATCGCTTGAGGATGACTTGAGCCGGTCTCTGTGCTGTCGGATAGAGACATGATCGTTTCGTCGTTAGCTCGACAGTTGGATCGTGTGCCTTCACACACTCAAGTGCCGTTGCTGATTGTGCCCGGTCTCGACTGTACGCTGCCAGGTAAACGGCCAACTCCCTTGTTGAGGGCACTATGTCTTTTTGTCGTCTTAGGCAATGGTGACAGTCGGCCAGGGCTCGTCGTGAGGCCGGTAACAGTATAAGGCAGTTGCTACACTGAATGAAAGTGCCACATTGGCTGTTGAACCGGCCGTGAAGGATGAAGATACGGATAATGGGGGTTCTCGAGATCCAGAAGAACACACGGAGACCGCAGACCGGTACGAGCAAGAGAATACGGTCCCCTCCTCGCTTGACCGCTGCATCAACAACAGCAGACCATCATGAAGGCCATCGTGGCCCATCTCCAGACGAGAAGAACCAGGAGGGAACCGCAGGAAAGGGCAAGGCGGCACTGGGATCCGGTGTCTGAAGATTGCCCAACGGTCAGCCAGCTTGGTGGCAGCAGTGCAAAATCAGCTGGCGGCATGGCACTTGACAGTTTCGGCCACGAACTCGACTTCGAAAACCAGCATGAACAGTCTTCTCCTCCTTGGGAAGGGGCGCCTTGCGTGGCTTCTTCGGCTTCGACTCCGTCCCACTGCCATCGCCGGTGGTCTTTTGACAGCGCCTCCTCTGTCATAGGCTTTCTGCAGGCGAGGACTTCCCCTTGTCTGTTCGGCGCGGTGAGGGAGGGGTCAGGTTCATAGAGGACAGAAGATCTAACTTTCAGAGGACTTCACAACAACGAAAGAGGAGGGTCTGTGGTGGGAAACGGAGTGGCCCCGAACGTTCTGATCAGAGGATCATGATGGACTGACATTTTGCTGCTGACTTTCAGTCCGTGTCCGAAACAGTTAACACAACGCTCAAACTTGTGATGTCCGTCTACTCGTCTCTCTTCGATGATATGGTGGCTGTGGTCGCCCGCTTCTCACGGTACGGTGGACCTGCGTTGTGGAAGTGCGGTCCAACCTGGTCGGTCTCTTCATCGATATTGTGACCGTCAGCGTGCGTACCGCTGGTGAATCTTCCATGGCGCTCCGCCATGCCATGCGGCTACGAGGCAGAAAGAAGAGAGGTCTGCTAATAAACGCCCGCCTCCTTCAGAATATCAAGTATCTACCGCAGCTCCGAAACATCCACAGCATCCCCATGACGTACCTGAGCCTCGTGCATGACTTTGAGACCATGCTCGAATCCACGAAAGCCCGTGTCACCATCCCAGAGCTCACACGCCAGTCGAACCCAATCAAGAGTACGCACTGCGTCAAGGAAGGCGAATCCAGGTTGAAGGAACATCAGAGTCCCGAGCATCGAAGCCCTGGAAAAACGCCAGCAATCTCGAGGACAGCTCCAGCACCATGGTCTCCAAAGAACATGTCGATTTTAAAGAGAGCATCAGCGTCGCGGGTCCCCTGGATTGGAGCGCCGCGGTCGGGAAGGTCCGTGTGCAGTGTTACAGTGCTGGGATGAAGGAGGGAGAGACAGTCAGGAGGAACCATTGGGTCATGTACCTGACAAGTAGAAGTCACGTGATCAGGACCGACGTTTTCGAAGACAAAGCTGCATCACCAGCTCGATCAGCTCGACACTGCACTGCAAACCCTCAACGTCCGGAAAGAGAGAGCGGGCAAGTAGATGAGGAAGAGTGTTGCTGCTCAGAAGGAAGAGATTGCGGAGCCTGATCTTCTGCGTGCAGCACGATCGTCGATTGCAACAACGAAGCATTTGATGCTGTCCCCCTACTTCGCATAGAAGCGATACAGCTGACCATCTGCGCAGCACACGCAGTCACCGCAGCGCGTGTCCTGTGGGCTATGTGACAAGGGATGTGAAGAAGGCGAAACAGCGCACGTCGGTCGAGGCAGTCCACACCCCACCTCCACTGCACGAGTTGCGTGAGCTTCTTGATGAACATCGCTCCGAGGTGGATGCGCAGGAGTCTTTCAGTACGGAAGACACCAACATTGCTTTGAAAATTTTCAGAACAGACGCCTCCAGGTACGGCAGGATGAAGAGGTATGGAGCTTGGTGAGTGGGTTATGCCCAGGTCTTGAGCGATCGCTTCGATACTGTCAATAGATCCATAGCGGTAGACGTAGAGTGCGACTGTGGATTTGATGGCATCGTTGATGTTGAGAGGCAGATCAGTAGGCGGGTGGGCGATTGCGGTGGAGGTCGCTTGAAGCTTCAGATCTGCGTCCTGTCCATCTGCGTCCTGTCCATCATCGTCTCCGAGTACACCCCGAACCTTGCCAGGTTTCCTCGTACTAGACGGCAGCGAAAGGACTGACACCCTCCACCTGAACCTGCCTGAGGACCTGATGCAACGCAAAAAATCGAGCAGGGTTCCGTTTTCCTGTCATCGATGGGCTTGATAGTGTCCTAGTGCTTGATGTAGACGTTGGACGCCGGACCCTTCTCACCCACGGCGACTTATGCCAGGGTATTCGGGATCTCTTCACTGGGAGCTTGGGGACGAGCGTAGCCCGAGTCCATCGGCAATAGCCGGGATGAGTTCGTTACGTCCGTGAACGATGCACGACGGTTAGACCTGTACGCCTTCACATGTCAGGCTTCCGCTGGCACGTTCATCGGCAAAGGCTCTGTCTGAGTGAAGCTTTGCCTTGACAGAAGGCTCGTAGATCCCGTTTGCAGGCGCAGCAGGACCGGGTTGTACCATCTGTTCTCTGGCGACCGAGGGTGGAAGTTGCCCGCAACAAAACTGTGGCTCGAGAGCGTCTTTACGAGGTCGTCGATGGCCGTGAGATGTCGCCAAGAGCGAGGTGAGGATTTCATTGGTTGGATAGGCTGTTGAAAGTCTTTGTTTGGGACTTCTGAGTTGTATATTTGCGGATGATGCTGTCCCGTACCGCTTGCAGCAACATTGTATGCAAGCTGAGATACCGTGTACTCTTGACAGTGCACCAGACAAGTTGCTCGTGAGCGCTAGCATAGTTCGCGGATTGAGTGGTGCCAGAATCCCTTCCTCACTTCACACTCCCGCAGCGGGCCTTCCAGATCCTCTCGACATCCAAATAAGTGCAGCATTCCCGAGCACCGATTCCTCCGCTGTTTTGCGGATACGGCTGCGCAGCGGAACTGCAGTTGACAAGAGATCGGACAGAGTGAATGCATCAGGTCCATCCGAAGAAAGGATACGCCTGACTCGAGTGCGAGACTGAGAGAACACAAGCCGCTGACCGCCAAACCGGCGAGCAACAACCGCAGCTCGCGACCTTGACAATAGCGACAGCCAGCCAAGTCGCAATGAGACTGTGCCGCGGCATGGGCGCAGCTTGTGCTTCCCGCGAAGCTCAACACCGGCTGGGTTTCGCCCTGGGAGTGGTGCTCGTGATGCTTCTTGCTGGTAAGTCCTGCTGAAGACTCGCGCTGCTGGTCTCGGAGGCATATACGTAGCCGACAGCGCTCCTGCAGTGGCCCGTGTTGATGTCGAGGCCAGGCACAGTCTTCCAATACCATTTTCTCGAGCCAGCAGCAGCATCGCCGTACTGATAGTCCTCTGCGTGCGTAGTCGATGGTCTCTTGCGAGGACCAGCGGACCGGTTCCAACAACAGCGCAGCATTGCACCAAGCCCGCGTCCCATGAGCCCTTCCAGTCGACCGCTGGAGCAGTAAACTGTGCACACTGGCACGCCATTCTTCCACCCCGTTTCTCCCAATCCAAAGGCATCCCCAGTACGTGTACAGCTTAGCGATGCGAGAGCTCATCCATCTTCGTCTCATCCTCTTCCTCCCCAGCCACACGCTCATACCTCGGCCTTCTGCGCTCCCGCCTCCGTTTCCAGAACAGCGCGCCCCAAAGCAGCGCCACGCCGCAGAAGAGACCGCCAGTAAACACACCAAAGCCCCTCAAAGACGACCCTGCCGACGCCGACGAGCTTTCAGGATGCAGCCACTGCTGCTCTTCCGCAACAGCGTCGGGATCGAGATTCTTCGACGCCACAGTCTTCGCCACATCCGACGTATGCAGGGAGCGGCCGTTGATATCCAGAGCTTCAACGACGACGTACTTGGCGTAGCCATCATACGTAATTAGGGTCTCGAATCCGGAGCGCGGCATGATGGTGAGTGGCAAAGACTTTTCGCCTTTCTTGTCGGTTTTGGAAAGTCTCCAGCTCGCTACTTCGGTGGCACCGTTCCAGCTGGCGTAGACGGAGGTTTGGGTTATACTGGCGAAGGTGGAAGCGTTGGCGTAGATGTCGGGGGGGTATTGGGGGTCGGCGGTGAAGGGGAATTTGAAGGAGCGGTAGGTTCCTGGGGTCGGTAAGTGAGCTGAGCGCCGTATGCGAAGGGTGCCGACTTCAGTGCTATTGACGTACCAAGTTTGTGCTCTGTAAGCACTGCCTCCATGACGATCTTGCCGTCCGGTGTATGCTCGGAGTGCAGTGCTTGCTCGGACCAGCCTGCTGGATATCAGCATCATACAAAACAGCCAGTAAAGCGCACTCATGATGATGATGCAGGATTTCACACACCCATAAAAACATTGCCATTCGGCAGGGGCTGATAGCTCCCCCTCCGATAACTCTTCCCATGCTGCGGGTGATCATAACTCGCAATCACCGCCGCCGTCATATCCCTCTCACTCACCGCAATCAATAATCCCCGCGACCACTCATGTGTCGCAGGCTGCGGATCCGCTCCAGTAGCATTATCAAGGAAAGATATGATGAGGTGTGTCACGTTGTGCTCGCGGAACCGCACGTCGTGCTGGCGGGAGAATTTGAGATCGCCCATGGCGAAGTCTGAGCGGTCGCCTCCGAGGCCGTGGAGGCGCCAGAGGATGGAGCCGTCGTCGGCGGAGATTTTGTAGATGGTGTCGGAGTGGCGGGTGGAGAGGAGGTAGTGGCCGTCTGGGAGCTTGTCGATCGCGTTCGAATGACTGTGAGGACAATGGTGTTAACCGTAGAGCTGGGTAGATGGCAGTTTGAGATTGAAAGACTCACAGGTAGTCCCATGCTCCTCCCGTACACCTGTTCTCTACCGGCCCATGCGTCAAAGTGCTGTCGGACAGTGGTATCTTGCCGGTGGCGTCCCATTTGAACAGCACTTCTCCCGTCTTCACATCTCGCTCCTCAAAGCCGGGGAATGTGACACTGCATTCTCCGTCGTACCCAAGATCCTGTTTGGCGAGCTGCGCGGATGCGTGCGTGATGTTCCTTTGCCTTCAAGCGGGATCAGCATCTGCTGCAAACGGCGGACTTCTATGACGCCCATGAGGCAAAAAGCTGGTCATGAGCTTACAGGTACAAGAAGTGGCTGCCATTCTCCACCGTGTGAAAGTCATGCATGTTGTACGTCTTGCCAGTCATGCCCTCGACCACGGTCTGCTTGACCTTGTACTGCTTATCGAGGATATATCCTGCATCATAAATGGTTGGGTACATGCCATTGGAACCAAACTCCAGACCACCAGGACAACATACCTCTCCCTTCCACAGCATAAGACAACGAAAGCAGATCTTCGCCACCCACATCCATGACCCCAAAATCCATCACATTGATCCTCTTAAACATATGCGAGCCACTCCATACGAGCTCGCCGGTGCTGTCGAAGATGTGCGGGCCAATCCACGAGCCGCCGGGCTTCTTGTTGCCGTTGACCTCGTAGGGCGCGACGAACCAGTGTCCGGGCGCGACTTTGGCTTCGTCGTAGACTGAGACTTTCCAGGTTGGTACTTCGATGTCCGGCCGCTG
Organism: Saxophila tyrrhenica; assembly: GCF_035928015.1. NCBI lineage: Eukaryota > Fungi > Ascomycota > Dothideomycetes > Mycosphaerellales > Extremaceae > Saxophila > Saxophila tyrrhenica. Next base: position 218,936 of record NW_027041735.1, on the reverse strand, counting down.
CTGGTGTGTCAGTGTTTCCTCAGAGTTGGTGTGGTTGGCTTTGACCTACGGTGAGGAACTTCCTCATGCCATGATATTCATACTTGGGCGTTTTCTCGGCTGCAACGATCATACATGTTAAGTAGCTCAGTAGGAAGGCCACCGAGCACGTATAACGCATGCTTGATGAGGATACGATGATTCAAACGAATGAATAGAAGGACCCCTGACAACAGTAATGCCCACCAGAGAACAACGAACGGTTCTCCTGCTGGACTTCAGCACTCCTCTTCCTGTAATGGGCATGAAGCTTACCTCTCGACAATAATAATGCTAATGAGAGAAACAATGCCGACGTTGCCTCCACCCTTCTGCACTAATGCTCGATAGGACGTTGTAGTTTTCAGTGGCAAGAAGACATGGGGAGAAGATGTAACTCGATGTCTCCGCGGGAGCAAGCCGTCCTCGGTCCGACTGCTTCCGCCGCCGTCGCCAAGGCCTAGTGGGGACGCCGTGGCGGCGTCGTGGTCCCCAACATCCTTCACACTTCTTTCACACTTCCCAATTTCATCAGAACTCTCCTTACTGCTGGTCCACCATCGGTGGGAGCATTGGAATTCATACCATCCTCCTCCGCTGTTCTCGTCCTTACGTCACGGCGGCGAGGACAACGGAAGCTCAGATGCCTGTAGGAGAACACATCAGGTAGGGCACGATCCAACGAAGAAGCCAACGTCGGGCACGAATTGGCGAGGTGGAGAGTGATTAGTGTGATTAACCCGATGTCCGCGGACTCACTGTGCAATTACCCATCTTGAGAGGGGATACGACATGGCCATTTGTGGCAGAAGGCAGTTTCATCACTTGCACGGGTCGAGGAAGACGAAACCACCAACTTTCCGCATCTCATAGCCAAGAGAAAACTGACTACCAGCACCCCGAAGACCTTTCCATCGTGGGAGGAGGGATACCGCCTTCGTCGCTGCGCCAGCAGACAGGGTGCTGCTTTTCATCCACAGAATAGCATGGCTTGTTAACAAGGGCATGGCGCAGCGTACTATACCTCAAGTTGCTATTGGAGACTTGGAAGGGCATGCACTTTGAACAGGTCAGTAGCAAGACAAAAGGGCTTGCGGGGGGTATCGTGTTGGGAAATGTCACAATTACAGATCCATCATGTTCGAGCGTGACTCCAGGCAGCGCAACGCCTACGTTGTTGCCCATGCCACGGGCTCTTAGCGGAGTCCAGTCGCAATCGGATCCCGGAGCGACGCCAGTACAGCTGCACCGCAAGCCTTAAGAGAAGGCAAGCTCGTTATCACACTCGCTTGTTCCGCTGACCGTTTGTTCTCGTCCACAAGAACACCTTTCGCTCCGAGAGCTCAGCCGCCGTCTCCAAAGCGCAGGACGTCAGTACCGTCTTCTGCCGCTGCGTAAGGCTTGCCGCAGGTCGAAACGAGCAGCGTCAGCATGCCCGTGACACTCCACGATGGAAGCACCGCTGGCAAAGCAGCAGCAACTCTAATCCCATGCTAAATGCTTCCCGCCATTTGGACCACCAAGTTGCACCCAGAAGTCGAGATCCTCAAAGAGCAGCCCTGACCAAATCCGAGGACCGTCGACCACTGTTCTGACATCAAGCCTGTGTTTCTGCTCTTCTCCAGGAAGCCTGCTCTTCTCCAAGCGCACCGGCCAGCGATTTGATATCTGCCGTCTCGAAATCCGAGCGAAGCAGGTTTGCTTCATCGAAGGTCTCGCTGTCCACTCCACCTGGCAATCACCTCGCCCCGAAAACTGCTCCGAGCCGCTGCGATAGCGCTGGCGTACCGGTGTTCTCACGGATGGCCGCTGGTGATGGCTCGTACTCTAGGTTGCAGCTCGAGGACACTGGGCTCCGCGTTTTGAGTCGCCGGTGAGATGGCCATTGGGACCACATTGTCGCTGTGATGGATGCGGGATGTCTTCTGCTGGAGTGAGTGTCGGCTGGAGTGAGTGAGTGAGTGAGTGAGTGAGTGCAACTTCCGGCGCCCAAGCGTAGAGCTGCTGCATCCCATGGGTGTTTGACGCTCGGTTTCCTGGGTCGCGGTGGCAGAATGGCCAGGTGGCAGCTCGCCGCGGGAACTGCTGCGGTAACGCTGGCGTCCGCTGGTGATCGCTCGTAGTCCGAACCGCAGCTCTTCTACCCTGGACTCCGCATTTAGGTCGCAGACGAGACGACCATCACGACCAGCTTACCAATGCAGTACTTCTTCGGCTGAAGCAAGTGAGCGCAACTTCTGGGCGCAGGCGCGAAGAGGCTGCATTTCGTGCCCGCTTGCCGGTCGGTACTTTTGGTGGATTTGGTTTTTTTTCTGCAGCGTACGGCAGGTCCAACTGCAAAGCGCTCATGAAGATGTCCATCCTCGCGCAAGTCAGAATACCTCCTCTGTCTCCCGCCAGCTCTAATGAAACGGCGTCCAGTGTCAGGCGATGCCAGGAACATACTCCTGCAGCATACTTGCTCCCGGCGCTCACCTCCGCTGGCGTGATTTGCTTTCGCTTGGACTGTGCGCACCTGTCAGCGTTGCCTTGTTCATGTTCTTGGGTTGGATCGATTAGGCTTACCATTCAGATTGTTCGGCTGCCGCATTGCCCTCTCGTCGCTATTTGGCCTTCTCGCGTTGGAGCGTATCAGCAACAGCTCTGTGCGCGAGTGGCGGCAGGATGCGCAGCGGCGGAGGAGAACTCGGCTCAAAGCTATGGGCTGCTTGCTGCAGAGCTCGGCGCATAGCTGTTGGCTGCTTGCTGCAAAGCTCCTCCGTTCGATCTAATGCTGCGCGAATCAGGCTCATGAGAATGTCCAGCAGCTTCGCCGAACACAGGTGATCACTTGTGATTTGAAAGCACGAGGTCCCATCGTCAAGAAGCCTCCAGGAAAAGCACTTACCCTCGCCGCTTACCTTCTCCCTCGGTCGAATTATTTCGATCCGACTTTGCGCAACAAATCGTCGTCCGGTACCTGTAGTTCTGATGAGGCCGGACTTACCTCACCACCCAGACACTGGAGCCGACTGTTCTGCACCATCGTCACTGCGGGTAGCGAGACCTGCCAAGCGCGGCGGCCGCGCGGTGCTGAGAGTGGTGGCTGCTTCGTGCATCTTGACCTTGTTGATCTTGCCGCTGAGGTTGCTCGGCCGATATCCGTACAGAAGCTGGGGTTGTTTTCTTCGTTGTCCAGCTAAAGTTGTTCGCATGCCGTCTTCGTGTTCCAGACGATGTGGGACAGCCGACGTCTTTTACCGCGCTTTCATCTCGCCGTGGAGGAGGCCCGAAGCCGGTCATGTATCTGCACGATTCGAGCTTGACGATGTTTGCAGGTTGCCGCCCATTGGTTGTCCGCAACGCCAGCTCATGCACATCCGCGGCCCAGAGCATGGGAGAGTTTCGATCCCAGGCCGATCGGCGCAGCTAAGGCGAAGAGAGAGTTTAGTCTGACGAAAGGCGTGCCTGGTCTCTCCACTCCCGCTGCTGGCCCGAGCCTCGTGAAACTCAATTATCACCACTCTCCTCGGAGTATCGTCATACCTGCACAGCAATTGGTTGGATGTGCACGACTTGGCGGACGAAGTTTCAGCAGTGCGCTGTTCCTGCACGCCGAGAAAGCTTTACCTTGCAAATGACATCGGCGGCCACTCACAACAACACCTCCCTTTGCGATCCCAATCTTGTCCGCCCAGCTGCCCGCGGAGATCGATGCCAAGTCATGAGTCTGGAGCGTTCCAAGGTTCACCGGCATGCAGAGCCCAGCATTGCTGAAGGGCAAATCATCCACCTCCACCCACCAGCGCTGCAGCGGTGCATCTGCCCCGTGGAAGAGACAGCAGCCCAGCCAGCCAGCACCCATGGCAACGCCCGCGGCTTCTCGACCCAGACTTTTTGTGGCTAATGCCCCTCCCCGTGGACGGTGTTTCGCTGCCAAGTGTGGCGAGGCCGTCTGCTACATCGACGATGTATCACAGAAAACAAAGCATACCAGGTTCAGGCTATGGAGCGTTTGGTTGGGGGTGGACGCCCGTTTGAAATGCTAGCCTCTGCTTGGTCGTTGGCCGGCAAGGTAGGATTGGATGTGGCGTTAGGTGTTGAACAGCACCAACAGTCGGTCGCGATACGTCATGCCCTCCTCGGACATCAGCTGCAAACCTTTATACCACGTCCTGAGTGGGCCGTGACGCTCCAGGAACGAAACTCTCCCGGGGCCTCACGGCAGACGCCGCACAGATGAAGCAATGCCCTGCTTTGGGTTCGCAATCTCTGCGATTGCGGCCTCTATAAGATCCATTCCCCTGCGTATTTTGATCTTGGACCTGTATTCTCACACTCGCACCGCCACAGGAAAAACACATTCACTTCTACAACAATCACTACCACCCACCACAAACAAACAACCATCAACATGTACGCCCAGTACCTCGCTCTCCTCGGCCTCGGCGCCGTCGCCCTTGCGCAAGAAGACTCGTCCTCCGGTTTCAATGGCGTCGTCCTTACCTCCCGCGAGACCTCCCTCAACGTCGACGTCAGCACCTCCTACGTGCCCGTCACCACCGCCGTCCGCAACACGGACACCGACACCCTCGTCGAGACCAACCGCCAGACCATCGCCGAGACGACCGACTTCGGCACCTCGGCTACCAACACCATCGTCCAGGTCGCAACCACCAGCGACGTGAACCTCGCCTCCGGCTACGCCTACACCACCGGCGCCAACGGCCAGACCATCGCCACCTACACTGGAACCGACCGCAACGCTCCTCAGACGACTGACTTCTCGTCCGCCGGCGCCGTGTCGTCTGCGGCGGCCGCCAGCAGTGTCGCCGTCGCCAACGGCAACAACCCTGGCAGCAACAATGGCGGCGCGTCTTCGTCCAGCGAAGGTGCCGGTGCGATGGTGACTGCTGCGCCTTACGCCGGTGCCGCCGCGTTGGCCGGTATTGCTGCTTTCCTCGCGTAAGCACTTGGAGATGTTGCGGGAATGAGATCGATGCTTGCTTTGAAAGCCATCAACGAAAAATCTTCAGCAAGGAGCGGGATCTGATTCAAGGTCAGAGGACTGGTGTACTTGTGTAGATAGATGAGGAGAGGATATTAATACCACGTCAAGCGTTACCGGGAACCATCCTGCATCCTCACTGCCACTCACACCTCCACACTTCCCGTATACTCGTAGTTCGGCTTCCATCTTCCCATCTGTAATCTCTCACTTCAGCAGGAACAAGAATACCTTACGTTCCTCCACGACGTTTCATTAGATAGAAGGTGATGATCATCACGTCCTCCTTCTCAGCTCATGCAATATCTACACAGCACACCAAAACCGTCCTGGTAGCTGCTGCTCTCCTCAACTCACCTCATCAACCCATCCGTTTCACCGCCCGGTCGTCTCGTTGCCGGCATTCCGAGCGCTAGGTGCTGGCTCGCTCGCATACAGTAGATGCAGAAGAACTTTGCGTGTGCGTGGGCACAGGATTTGACCACATACAAGACTTAGTTCCCGACGGGATCGTGACGGGGTGTCGAAAGATGTCTGGCTTGCCTAGCAGTTCAAGAGGTGAGGTCGTCGAGACCCGCCGGTGCTGTCTCCGATGCTCTTCTAGTCTATTGCGGTACATAAGAGATGCATGCGGCGGAGGAAGGACCGGGGTGGCTGATGGGTTGCTGCGCCCGTGTGATGGGATTTCATAAGGACTGTTTGCGCAGACAGCCTCGTTATGGGGATAGAAATTGGCTGGCACTTATGTCCCGAGAGAGCTGCGATTGCTTGGAAAACAGAAGATTGAATGTGGCGATCTCGCTCAACAGTGGTATGAAACCACCAGCTTGCTTGCTATGCTTAACTGACACACTCACGGCCTGCAGAAGACAACGCCTAGTCCACCCTCGTCTAGCACGGTCTTGCAGGCTAGAACTAAGTGGCGGGCTGAGAGAGGAGAGCATCTCCATCCATCACCTGCCTGCCTGCCTCCTTCGGCGCCGTACTCTGGACTATCCGTCTCCTCGCACGGCCCGATGCTTGAAGTAGCCGTTCGACGGCGGTGTGGACGGAAGCCGGGGTGGGTACGTCGATGGTAGGCAGGAAACCTTAATTTTTGCCATTCTCGAGCGTGGTCTGGGAGAGAACAATACGAGATGGCTGTGATGCGAGATAGCCGTAGTAGCGGTTGCTTGCGCCGCACTGCTAGCTCCAGCACGAAACTCTCGCTCCTTGGAGAGATGATGAGGGTCCAAGGATGAAAGTTGTCGCCTTCAATGTCGTGGAGCAGTAGAGCGGCAATGGTGCTGCGGACGAGGGGCTGACCATGAAGGAGGCTGCAGTCGCCTTGCCTTTTGCTGACTGGTGCATGAGCTCCCCGTCCAAGTTACTGCGATGGTCGCGCCGTAGCCCATGAAGGCACTGCCCACGAACGGCCGGAACTTTCTGGATAATGTGACAGCTCGCACTCATGGTCCCTGGCTTCTGAAAGTCGTGATGGGCCGGTCACATGGAATGAGAGCACTTGCCAGCCGCCGAACTGTGGTTTGGGCGACGAAAAGCCGGCGACCTGGCAGACAGCGTTTCGTGCAGGTTTCCCGCATTGCCGCCTTCGATAGGTTTTGCTCGTATGACGTCCACCGGTTGAGGTTCTGGTGCGGTTGTTCGAGCTTCGGACTCAGGCTTCGGAAATGTGCATCGAGGAGGATTCTTAGTGCTAGCATGCTGAATGGGTCTCAGCGGCTTGCTGACGACGGCCGACTTCTTCCTCCATCACCGCCTATATCGTCGCTTGAAACTCCAGTCTCTCGTATTATTACCATTGCCCAGAGACTAGATCAGCTCATCCTCCTCGTCATGCGGAGTGTAGTCAAGCTGCGATGAGCCACGAAGCATGTGATCGTTGCAGTCCTCCTTCATCTGCAGCATGGAGTAGCTCCAGTGCGACTGCAGCCGATTTCAATGCAGAAAGGTCTTGGCCCAGCTGTGTATGCTGCAACTAATCGCTACCTTTCGTCCCCTCATCGCAGCATAACTCATCGAAGCGACTCTCCCTTTGTTCACGTTGCGACCATGCCCATTTGCTTTCAAAACCCGCGTCCGGCTGAAGCGGATTTCTGGCTTCAAACCACCGGAATTGAAGAGTAAGCTAATGCGAACGAGCGAGCAAGCATGTGATCGGCGCATGTGATCGATACCGTGGTTGAGTGTCCGAAAGCGGAAGCAGCGAGCATCATCCTGTATGCAACATGCAATAACTCCGCTCCTGGAGGAGCCAATGATGTGCCGGCAAGCGAAGCTCATGGAAGCACTTCCTCCTCATCTGCAGCATACACTGTTTCGCTTGAGGCGAGGGCCGGCGGTATGTCGATCCCACGACGATGGTTCTACTGGTCGGTAAAAGCATTCGCGGAGAGCGTGACGGCTTCCCGCGACGCAGTCGCAAAGCTAGAAAGCGTCCGACGGTGTTCTGCAGCAGCCTCGCCCAGCACCGCCGACCAGCAGCATGACCCAGCGACGCCGGTCCAGCGATATTGCACTCACGGCCAGGACCAGCAATCCGATACCTACCCTCGTCCAATATCATCCAGCAGAACCGTTCGCTATGAGCCATCCGGGATCGACGAAGCAGAAAATCGCTTCTCTTTCAGCCCCATTTCTGGCAAGCAGGCGGTAAACCCACTCTCTTTACTCCAATGCCAGGAAGACTCTCTCCTGCTTCCCGCCAACTCCCTCGCACACGTATGAGGTAGTTCCATCCTCCCTTCGCCAGCAACAACTCTGATCGGCCAGAGCCGTGCTGTCACTCAACTTTCTCGCCACGCTGTCTGCTCCAGACTCGTCTCGTCTACTCCTGGCTCCTAGAGTCCTGCTTGGTCGTCCGTTGCCAGGATGCCAGGCAGCTTCCAGATTCCGAATCATGGGCGTCAGGATAGGCGTCGTAGTGCGATTGTCCCGTATGCATACCGTCTGAGTCCAGGGCTTTTCGGTTCGTCTGCTGCATGTCGCGGCGGGGATGTGTTTGCCGAGGTTTGTCTCATGCAATGAACTCTATGCCGCTTAGCTGGGTTGGACTGGCACAGCCTGGATGACCTACGAAATTGCCATACTGCAGGCATGAGTTGGCTTGCAAGCCGCTTGCTGATACTCGACACGGCTCTGGCAGTGGCCTCGCCGTAGTGCTGTAGCGAGGAGCTCTCTGGGCTAGTGCTGGCGTGCTCTGGCCCCGAGACGGGACTCCCACGCTCAACAGCAAGCCGAGGCGGGTAACGAGAGTTCTGCGACAATAGTGTGAAGAGGGAAGACAGTGCCGAAATCTCATGCCTCTCTCCTTGGCTTCTAGATTCACCTCGCCGGTGGTTCGCGGCGAGCGATCAGTGGCGGCGGCAGCGGCTGGGATAGCTAAGCAACCCCCGGTCGTTTTGATCTTGATCGATAATATTGACCCGAGGAATCGCAGGAGGAGTCTGAGAGACGAAAGAAAGGTAAAGGCACCGTAAATTGGGAGGACTTGTCAAGACTTACCACATTGACCTACTCTCGGGCATCGGCATGTTGTTGCAGAAAAGAGTGCAGTTCGAAAGGAAGTCGGTGAGTCTCGAACCGTCTTCCAGCATACCTTGATCCTATCCTCGTGCAAGACATCCGGGCTTCACCCAATTGATCTCATCATATACGCCCTGACATGTGCGCCTCGCTTGTTCCCAGCGCTTGCTTTTGTTCCCATACTCCCATACCCAGATCGTCCCATCGTACATCATGTGCAATACCCATCCGATGTACTTCGCCAGACACCGCCCGCTGTATATCCGCAAAACCTCAAATCCGCCCCTATTCGCGAAACCAAACGCTTATCCGATCATCTTCCGTCTTCTTCCCAGCTCCCCCGACTCACAGGCCGTCGGCTCCCGTACGTGCTGAAGTCCAGCGTCCCCTCCTCCACCGGACTAACGCCCGCGCTGTGCGCGTCCGCGAAAGGATCTCGTAGCGCATCATCATCATCATCCGCGTCGAAATCCCTACCCCTTCCGTTGTCTTCGCCTTCATAACTCCTCCCATCGTGACTCCCGCCATCATCTTCCCCGCCTCCAAAATCTCCACTCGCATATCCCCTTCCATAACCCCGCTCTTGTCCCTGCACGTGGCTATAAGCATGCGCAGGCGCGAACCCATCCACCACCCCATCACCCACACCCCCATGCTCATCCCCATCCTCCGGATCATCGAACGGACTCCGCTCCACCACAAACCCCGTCCCCATCCCTCCGCTTACTTGCCCGCCCGAATACCGCGGAGCCACTCCACCTCCCCCTTCTCCAGGTGCTGTAGATGTGGAATACCGATAAGGCGGCGGCGGATCCCACACGGTCGTGCCCCCCTCGCTGACACGCGCATACTCCCCGCTGACCTCCTGTCGTGTCGAACTCGCGCCGGAAGCGGACCAGGTGTCGAGGCCGGTGAAGTAGGAGGGGTTGGTTGTGGAGGGGGCTTGCGCCATTGCGGGTTGTTGTGGGGGTGGATAAGTTGTATGTGCGGATGAGGGGTGGAGGTGGCGGAATGAGCGGCGGAGACTTCGTCTCGAATGGCGGGATTTGGAGGATATTACCGCTGCTGGGGCTGCTGAAGTGGGCGCAGCGCTGCGCGGCTCGGATGGGGAGGGGCTGGGTGAGACGGAAGGGGGCGGGAAGTCTTGTCGTCGTTTTCGCCGTCGGAGAACCCAGTAGCCTAGCCCTCCTAATGCCAGAAGCACGCTTACCGGCACGATCACTGCTGCAGCTAACCCGGCGGTGGAGAGGCTGTGTTCCGCATTTTGCTTCGCGGAGACAGGGAGGACAGTCCCTTGCTGCGGTGGAGCGGAAGCGGCGTTCTTCTCGCTCTCTGTCGCCTCAGTACTTGTCCGCGTAGCGAAGCCAGAGTGTGGAGGACCATGAAGATGCGCCGTCGTGTTAGTCAGCGGCAAGACGGTACTCCATGTCCCCGTCCCAGCATCGGAGCTGCTTATACTGCTACTGCTGCTAGGGTATGTACTGCTGGTGCTGTGCGAGTATATCGGGAACAGGGAGGAGGAAGTCGAGGAGGCGGCGGGATATGAATATGAGGTGTAGGGCCATTCGGAGGAGGAGAGAGAGGAGGAGGAGGGGAGCCAGGGGTTGCGGTGGTGGGGGCGCTGCCAGGGGGGGTTGGGGGGCATTTTGGCGGGACTGCGCCGAGGGGGCGGTGTTGGTTGGGGGTCAATGGGGTGTTGGTGGTGGCCTTAAAGGGTGGTTTGATCTTCCCCACAGACGCTCGGGTAAAGTCGATGATGCGGGAGGCCTATTTTTGGCTCTCGTCTCTTCTCTTCTTTGCCTCTTTTGTTGAACAGCAACTTCGATATATCGATATCTCAATCAACCGGAACGAGTATGTTGAAGGTGTTGTTGTTGATCGAAAGGACAGAATGAAGCGGCCCGATCAACTCCACCAGCACCAGCGGTCGACGTTTCGGGCTCTGCACCCCCACGCCTTCTGGTGTCTCACGATACGAGAACGCGGCGAATAGGCCGTGTCGGGCGGCAGCAACCACTACGAGCACAGCAGACAGATACGCTGTTCTACCCGGGAGGACCGGACGGCGTCAATCCGGGTCAATTACTTGAGACGGCGTTGCGTGCGACTGCTACAGTATGAAAACGACCATTCGTGTTCCGTTTGAATGTGGACCGCCAACAACATGTTCCTGGCCGCGGCGTAGGACTACGACAACCTGGAAACTTCTCCTGAGTCTGAAGGAGGGCGTTGCGGCGGGATGATTGTTTATGGCAATGCCAGACTGGACGGCGGAACTATGACGTTTTTTTCTCTGCCACTTCGACAACAGCCATTTGCCAGCGTGGACTTGCATCCCACGAAGGGAGAGATGTGCGTGGAGGACGCAGAACGGGTGAGTTCAGGGGCTGCGTCTACCCAACGAATGAAGGATTTTCAGGTATAGTTGTCGGCTCGTAAGTAAGAATTCTTGTTCTCTCATCTCACTACATTGCAACTCTTCTTTCACCTTTCCATATCAGCTCGTTCATATGATACAGCTCTACGCCCTCTTATTGTCTCGTTTCCAGTCTAAAATGATCATTTGAACGGCGGGAGCTGCAACATTCTTGGTCCGGAGCAACAGACTGGCAGAGGTGAAGTTGCCTACGCCGCAGCCGATTTGAGATGGTTCAGTTCAGGGCGTTGCTGAAGGCGGCTGAAGGCGGATATGAGCGACTATGGAGCGGTGGTAGGAGATGCAGAGGACGTTGAATCGAATGTGCCGTTGATTACGATGGCAGGCCGGCTGAGAGCGTGGCGAAACTAACAAGTGTATACAGCAGAACAAGCTTCGCGCGCTGTTGCTTCATCCACCTTCTCGGCGAGGCCATCTTTCAACACAACCTCTTGCAATGCTACATTGCGATGCTACACCAAGCCCGCCAACCACCACCACCTCCAATGCTCTCTCCCTACAACAACCAAATCCTCTCCTTCCCCCTCGCATCCTTCTCCCCAATTCGATTTAACCGCCCATACCACCACCGCAACCCCAAACTCGTCACCACCACACACGCACTACACGCCGCACACACCGCATTCCCCGTCGTATACCCCGTCTCCTTCTCCCGATCCAGCCAAATCCACTGACTGACCAGACTCCCCACCCCGGCGAACGAATTATTCACTGCCGTCGCGATGAACATCGTCGCAATACTTGGCACGTTACACGTCACCCACGCGCTCAAAGGGTTGGCCGAGGGGAAGGCGCCCGCGGCGCAGAGGAACAGCATGCCGTAGCGGACCGCGTAGGCGTCCGCGGGGGCGCAGGCTTGGACCAGCCAGCCGATGAAGCCGACGAAGCTGCTGCAGGCGACGTGGAGGCCGCGGGCGTTGTGGCGGTCGGCGGAGTAGGCGAGGGAGAGGCAGACGAGGTAGCCGAAGATCCAAGGGGGGACGGTCCTGAACGGCATGTCAGTAAGGAGGTGTGTGGTGGTGGGGAGGTTGCAAGAGGGTATGTTTCGCTTAATCATCTCCGTTTGAGGTGGAGGAGAGGGGAGGAAGACTTACATCAAGTTCGCTCGCAGGGAGTCGTAGCCGAGCCCATTCACAATCGTCGGAGCGAAGAACGTCATACTCCCCAACGGAATCATATCGCACCTACACCACCCCAATCATCAGCCACCCATCACCACCCCACACAACCTCGCAAGAATGAAGCGCAACTCACAAATAAGCGAAAAAATGCGCCATCATCCGCGGATGAAAGCACGTGACCAACACCTCATGCCGCGACGCATGCGCCTTGGTGTACCCGCCCCCGCGCACCTTGATGCGGTCCTCGATGTACTTCTTATCGTCCTCGCTGAGCCAGCGCGCGCGGGCCGGGTAGTCCGGGACGGACCAGATGAAGAGAGGGACGCAGGCGAGGGTTATTATGCCTTCGATCAACTATTCATCCCAGAACTCAAATTAGCGGGAGTGGGATGAGGGTTTGATAGTGGAGGGGAGGGGAGGCAAGACGTACGAACAACCACCGGAACCCTTCCAGCCCGGCCGTGCCGTTGATTTGCCCGACGCCGTACGCTATGGCGCCGTTGAAGGCGCCGGCGGCCGAGGCGGAGGAGCCTACGAGGGCGATGCGGAGGGCGCGCTCTTCGACGGGGTACCACCTGGAAGCCTATCAGTAGGTGGTTGACGGAATGAGCGGGAGGGATGGGCGGACATTGTGATGAAGTAAATGATCCCGGGGTAGAAGCCGGCCTGTCATGATCACCGCAACGTTAGCAAGCCGTATCCATTGAGACCCTTTTTCACACTCTCTCTCACTCTCGAGACGAGTAGAGTAAAGTGGATCTGAAGGATAGCAAGACTGACCTCAAAAACACCAATCAAAAACCGCAACCCCACCACCTGCCCATACGTCTGAATCCCCGTGAACCCCACCGTCAACGCCCCCCACCCGAACAGCAGAAACCCCAGCCACAGCGAAGGCCGCACGTAGCGCTTCATGATCCAGTTAGAGGGCACTTCGAAGAGCGCGTACGCGACGCTGAAGAGCGAGATGGCCGTGGCGTAGCCTTTGGTGGTCGTGCCGGTGACTTGGAGGATGTCGTCGCCCGTCTCTTCGTTCATTATTCGTGCGGCGCCTGTAGGGGGAGGGGAGGAGGGTTAGCGAGTGTCTCGGACATGGTGGGCTTTGCATGGGTATGATACCAATGTTGCCACGGTCCAGGTAGTTGAGCAGGTAAATAAACGCGCACAACGGCAAAAACTTCAAATCAACCTTCCATCGCAACCGCTTCGAGCGCGCCTTATCCTCAACAAAATCCGTGTCAAGCGTGATTGTAGGCTCATCTATAAGAGCAGGGGCCGCTTTCTCGTAATCCGTAGGGGTGCTGGCTTTCTGGAGCTCAGGGTTAGCTGGGTGAAGGGAAGGGAGAAGGGGAAGGGAGGGCGGTACTTCGACGTCGCTGCCGCTGTTGCTGTTGCTGCTGCGCTCGACGTGCGCGGCGTGGTCTTTCTTCTCTTCCATCTTGATCGGTCGCCCGGATGGGTTGCTGGTGGAGTGGGGGGAGGAAGTGTCTGCTGTTTGATCCGAATGCCTCGACAACCACTCGCTCAAAAGCACATCTAGCTAGGAACAGTCCGCAGCGATAGAAGAAACGAAGCAGAAACCCGTGGACCAAGGGTACTCACGAGCTCCTCCGACCTTTTATCTACTCCGATAGTCCTAGGAGGTACTCGTTCGGGACATCAGCACGCGAGGCGCCACCGACGCTCCTCTTCCATCACCAGTCAGTATACCCGTCGGTCTTTGCCTCAAGTGCTCCACCAACTGCCGCTCTCAAGACGTTCTTCCCGAGCAGTACCCGTTGCCCGCACGTTGCCCGCGGCTTGGTGGTGGCTTGGATGCTTGGGGTGTGGATGTTGAAGTGCGGGGGAGCGAGAGGCTTGCAGGGGTGTTGGTTGGGGCGTTTGTGGGGATTTGTGGAGGATGGGGGGAGGGGAGATGCCGCCATTTGCCGGGGCTGGCTTTGTCGGGTTGGATTTTGATGGGAAGTGTTGTGAAGAGGACGAAGAGAGCCCGTGGAAATGGATTTGTCGTTGTCAAATGGCCGGCGAAAGTATCGCTACCTTCAACACCCCCAAATTCAATCCACGCCAACGAGATAGAAAGCTGACAGCTCAACTGCCCTCCCTTTCCCCCATTCCATTCCCCATCCTCATTCATGCAGTCAAGCTCCTAGCTCAACTGCCAGCTCTCAAACGCACGAAGAAACGGCTCGCGCGAGTCAGCCGTCGACGGTATTTGCTGCTTTTGCTGCTGAGCGCCGATGGATGAGGTGGAGCGGAAGATGTTCTCCAGAGTTGTTTGGACGATCGATACATGTAGACATGAATGCATGCGCTATGCGCTGTCTGGTGATGATGACAGCACGTGCGAGTTGAGCCGGGACTCCGGGGATCGTTGGCGATTGGTGATACAGTAACTGTTGGGGGAGTCAGTGATACGCCTGTCGATGATCGTAGGGCGCGTCAATGTCTCGATAAAGACCCGCTGTTGTATGTCCGACTTCTTCGGGGGGCAGAAAATCTCTGGCTCCAATTTCTACTGTTATCCCTGTTCGTGGAAGTACATCCGAGCGACGTAGCGGCGTTGAGTAAGGTAGCTCTGCCGACGACGCTGTCGACTCCGGGAGACTTGGCTAGGAATACCGGGAGCTCGAGAGTGGAGGTGGGGAGAAGTGCGTACGGCTGTACGATGCTCTCTTTTCGTTTTCTCTTAACATGATGATGCTCTAGCAACCTTTAGCAGAACTTGCAACGCTGTCAGCTCCGCGAGATTGAGCTGGAGTCTGACGGGTTTGAAACTGTAGAGCCTGCCTGCACGATGAGTATCGGGCTATCTCACCCTCCGCCTCGCCTGTAGCGAAGACGTGCTGACGATTGCTCTACGTTACTTATCTTAGGCTTGTCTGCTGGATGTGTATCCTTCAACGAATCCAGACCTCGTTCCGGCTGGGAAATAGTCCAGTATCCACCCCCCAGTAAGAAGTACCGCCAAGCTCCGAAGAGCAGCTCCGCAGCATTCACCAGAAGACATCGACTGGGTATCGACAGCCAGCGGTGATGGTGCGAGCGATGTCTGGTCGAGCCTGCCACGCCGCGGATGTCATATGAGTGATCCGCGAAGAGATTGGTGAAGAGTCCGGACGTCCTGGCGAACCTGTGTAGCGACATGGTCCGTTGCAGGCAGTTTACACCTCTAACTTGAAGGCAGATCCCATCGCTATCTCGTCCACCTCATGTTCGAAGAGATCCAGCCCGGCCCACACGGACCGGAAGCACATGCCTCAACAGCCATTATTATCACCGTGGAAGCGTCTCTCCATCCCGATCCTGATACTCTAGCCATTGTGTAGCGTTTCCTGACCCCGAGGGGTGGCCACTCCATTCCATCGAGCTTAGGAGAGGGAGTGGCGATGGTCACCATGGAAGATCGGTATAGTACCTTCTATAGTCTGCTCATACCTGCAAAGCCAGTTTATTCCTGCGGTATGTGGGAAGGGCCGAAGGGCTTGGTGGCGGCTGGTGCATGCATGCATGTAGGATGTTCTGTTCTGTTCTGTCCTGTTCCTCTTCTCTAGGGATGAGGTCTTCTCATGGGCAGGGAGCTGGCAGCGAGCGGCGGTTCTGGTGGCTGGCCGGTCTGATATGATTAGCTATCTTGCATCTGTCATGAGATCGTGAGAAGAGGTAAGCTGAGACCCGGATGGGGAGCGTGGAAGTAGGATGGAGATGGTGAGGAGGAAGCTCTAGTGGAAGTTCAGTTCGCATTGCGTACACCCGCAGCAGCCAGCAGCAGTATTAACATCATCCCATGGTATCATTTGTGAAACAAAACTCCCTTCCCCTCAACCCCGCCTTCCTTGCCGTCCATCATAGCAGTCGTATCCCTCGCCTCTCCCCCGCCTCCCCATCGCCACCTCCTCATCCTCGCGCTTCAGCAGCTCTAAACAGCCGAATGCCGTCCCCCCCTCCCCCTCCACACGAACCCCAGCCCCACCACCACCATCGTCACGATGAAGCCGATGAACTGGAAGGCCGTGTCCGCTTTGATCTCCGTGTACCGGCTGCCGGAGGCGTTGTCGAAGGTCGATTTGGAGAGGATGATGCTCAACGCCTGCCCACACCAAGCACGTTAGCTATGCTGCGGAGCTCCGCCACTTTGAAGAAAGTGAGTGGAGGGTGGAGGTAACGTACGAGACCGCCGGACAAATAAACAACCCCACTGAACGCTTCCAGGCCCAGCACGACGATGGTCGGGATCGCATCGATGAACGTCGCCACAATGCCGGCGAGAGCGGCGAGTAGCCCGAGGGCGCCGACGAAGCAGCCGTAGCCGAGGGCGGGGATGAGGCCTTGGAGGTCGCAGAGTCTGGTTCACCATTATACCATCAGCGCTTATACTATGGAGGAGCTGCGCGCCGGCGCGGAGGGGTTGTGGGGGATAAGGAGGGGTGGGAGGGCTTACTTGTCCTCGTAGACGGCGTTACAAGCGTCTTGGTACTTGGGCAGGAACTGGTACAAGTCGACGGAGGTGCCGAGGACGACGGCGGCGGAGAGGAGGAGCAGGGCGCGGAGGGCGGCGAGGATGAGCTTGGACATTTCCATCTTGTCTTAATCCTGTCTTTGCTTGGCGATGTAGTGCTGGTGGCAGTGATGAAAGATGGTGATGATCACGTGGGCAGTGATATGGGCAGTGAGCACGAGCAGTCTCTGCTTTGAGGAGACGAGAAGAGAGATGCGAGAAACGCGACAGCGAAGGGAAGTTATGTACCACCTACCTGACCCTTTCCCCTCCCCGCAGCAAGCAGTGGTGTGACTCTTCCAATCCCAAAGAAGAGACGTCGCGTGGCACAGTACAGCACAGTCAAGGCCAGGAAGGCTGTGCTGCCTGAAAGTACCGAAACACGAAAGGATATGAGTGGATGAGAATGGATGGATGGACGAGGCTGTCTCCTGGGCGGCTGGCGGCTGGCGCTTCGGGGCCGGTTTCAGGCTGGGCGGGTAGCCGGAAGGTCAGGTTTGTGTGGTGGAGGATCATTTGGCGCTGCTGCGGTGCCGCGGAGTGGACGGGGTTGGTGGGTTAGAGATGACGAGAAGTTGATTGGGAGGGAGATGTTGGTTTGGTTAGAAGGCGTGTTTGGTGGGTGAGATGGTGTCGCTTATGCTAATGGAAATGGGAGAGGGCTGACTGTGTCTACTGATCAATTTGGTAAAATAGTCTGCCTACTGTAATTAGGTGTATCCAGGATACCGCTGCCCAAGGCTGTAGTAAGGTACATCCTGACTGTTCATCGAGTAATGCTCGAATCCTGCGAGGCTGCTGCGGCGTCCAAGTCGAAGGAGTCGCTCCTTCCCAATCTATTTATGCATCGCTCCGCCACTTCCCGCCCTCCCGCTCCCGCAAAGCTTATCCTGCAGCTTCGAGCTCTGCTCAACCCACGCGACTACACCATCCCACAACGTCCACACCACTCCCCTCGCTCCACCCTCCCCCACCACCACCGCGTCCCCCCACCATGGCCGACCCCATAGATCTCACCTGGAACGAAGCCCTCTCCGGCGCCCTCGGCTCCATCTCCCTCGCCGCCTGGATCTTCCTCCTCCTCCCCCAGCTGGTCGAGAACTACCGCCAGCACTCCGCCGACGGCATCTCGCTCACCTTCCTCCTGATCTGGTTCGTGGGCGATATTACCAACTTGGCGGGAGCGGTGTGGGCGGGGCTGGTTCCGACGGTGGTCGCGCTGGCGGTGTATTTCTGTTTTGCGGATGCGGTGTTGATTGGGCAGTGTTTTTATTATTACGCTGTTAATAAGAACAAGGACAACGGACAGAAGCAAGGGGGCGCTGCGCAGCAAAACGGCACTACAGCGGGACAGGAGCAGAGCGAGCAGACACCACTATTGAACGGCACCACCCCAGCGATACCCTCCCACTCCCAGCCCAAGAGGCGACTCACAGACGTGACAGAAGAGAACCTCGGCCTCCCCGGCTCCCACCGCCGCCGCTCCTCCCGCCCCTCCACCGAACGCCGCACATCCACCCTCGACCCCCTCTTCGCCTCCCCCACCCCCCGCCTCGCCTGGCTGAAAAACTCCCTCTCCATCCTGGCCATCTGCCTCATCGGCGCCGCGGGCTGGGCACTCGCCTGGCGGACGGGTGCATGGCGTCCCACCCCCGTGGAGGAAGAAGTTGGAGGGCCGCGCGGGCCGTTGGGAGCGGAGGTGTTGGGGTATGCGTCGGCGGTGTGTTATCTGGGCGCGCGGGTGCCGCAGATTGTGAAGAATCAGCGGGAGAGGAGTTGTGAGGGGTTGAGTTTGTTGTTTTTCTGCTTGAGTGTGGTGGGGAATGCTACTTATGGGGCTGGGGTGAGTACATTCTCTCTTGAGAGTGGCGGTGCTGCGCAAGTGGGATATGCTAATGATGATTGGGTGCATCGCAGATACTCTTCCACTCCGTGCAAAAGGAGTACTTCCTCACGAATTTGCCCTGGCTGATCGGCAGTCTGGGCACGATCGCCGAGGACGTGGTGATTTTCGTGCAGTTTAGTATGTTTGGGGAGCGGGAGGAGGAAGCGGTGGTGGAGGAGTAAGATGAAGGGGGTTTTGGGATGCGGTGGAAGAGGATGGGTTTGGATGTGCTGATGCCCGGACGTAAGATTTGAGGGGAGTGTAGGGTTGGGAAGAGTGCGAGGTCGGAGGTCGGAGATTGGTTTGGAGGGGCACAAGATCGGACGCGGTGAGGATCATACGGCCTCTCATGCCTACGCGGTGAGAGACGTGTGCTGGCTACAAGACCGCATCGCGGGCACCACGAGCTCTTGAAAACCAGATTCACGGTGCTGATCCGTCTTCAAGGACTACCATCTCGCCACGAGCAAACCTCCGATCCCGGGAGCCAATCTTCGAGAACTTGAATCCGAAACCACCTTACCGGTGATATGGCTCCTTCGTATATCGAGTTTCAAAGTATGCGCTCTCCAACATCTCGAGCTCCGTGGCAGTCTCGCCCATGGGTCCCGTTTCTTCCGGACTTTGTGGTGTGTGCTGGTGGCCGGAGGGATGGCTTGCGGCGTTAAAGGCCGATCACGCAACTCTACCCTACCGCGGGAACAGCTCCTCGACATTTCGACTTTGAGAATGTGCGCTCTCCACCGTCTCGGAACCCGCGGCAGTCGAGAGCCGTATGTCCTGTTTCTTTCGGACTCTGGGATGCGGTGGCGGTGATGGGCGGGATGGGTCGCCGAGGCCGAGGCAAGGCCAGCAGCATCTACCTCACTTGGGTACTCCGAAATTCTAGATACCACAGCCATCCTGCTCGTGCACTGGTCTCGAAGCGTGGCTCCTGCTCTCAATCTGTACTCTCGGTGACGGCGATGTTAGCATCATCCGACGTCCCGCGGAGGTCACTTACACTCACAATACTATCTCGCCTCTCCATCTTTCCCGCTGGGTCTATAAGTACTGCTTTTACTCCTTTTCGATGCTGGCCTAGGCATCGAACTCGCTTCCGCATCCCTTCTTCCATACTGACTTCGAGGCCTGTACTCCACTACGGCTCTGCAGGTCCCACCACGGTGGGGGAACAGACAACTTCTGGCGCCGTAGGCGATTTGGAAACACCGAGCTTGGCGTGAGGACGCCTTGAAACCCATATTCTCCACCAAGACTACTCCCTGGGTCTGGGTCCCGCAGTGGCTATGGAGGGCACCTGGAGCTCAATCTCTTGGATGTTGACGGTGCGCATGGAAGCACGCGGCGCCCGAGGAGACTGGAGGCGTCAAGTGTACGTCAAGACTACCTGCTTAACATCTTGAGCATCTGAACGGCTCAACTGTCCCATTTCACGGCCGATTTCGAGTCGCTGCTCTTGCTTCTATAGCATTGTCTGGTATCTGCGGATGTGCTTTCCAGAGAGCTCGCGGCGCCGAAGCCGAGACTGGCAAGTAGGCAGTTGAGTGCGAGAGTAGCAGCTGCTATCACTCGAAGTCTACTACGATCTCACTCTTCAAGAGTTCCTCACTGGTCGCGAGCCACCCCTTCCATTTCCTTCAAGGTCTTCTAGAGGGAATCCTGCCGTCCAACCGCAGTCCCGAACAGCTTGTGAGACCTCCTCGAACTCGCAAATTTCTCCACCCTCTTCATCACCCCATCTTCTCACCGGATTGGGATCGCGGCCTCTTCCTCTCCCTCATCCGGATAAACCGAAACCAACACTTCGTCCACAGGTGAATGCGGATTCAGCGTTCTCCGCCTCGCTAATGATGACTCTGACTCTCGAGTCCTGGGACGCTGTCGTCAGCCCTTTGTTTGCCCTGCTTTCCCGCCAAGCGCTGGGTTCCTCCTCGAGCTCCCGTGTCGTGTGCAGCGCTGATGGCGTCGAGAGTAGCGTCCACCTTGGACTCTCAGGAAGGCCTCGCCATACCGACTCCGGTCTCGAGTACCGGCCACCGCTCCCTTCTCCAATCATGTCGGACGTTACCTGAAAGTAATCGGTGGACTCGTCTGCTTCATTCCGAGACGTGTGACTGTCGGCGTTCAGCCGGGACCTCGAAGCGTTGATTATGCTACGTACGGTTATCTCAAGGGCCGAGCACGCGGGACTGGGCCATGCGATTTCTCCACCTTAGCGTTATGGCGGACGCCAACTGCTTCGCCTCCGGCGTATATTCATTGCCTGGAGTTTAAGCAGCTGCGAGACCGCGCCGCACGCTTTCCTCTGCCTGCAGAGTACGGTTCTTGACCATCGCTCAAATTGCCCGCAGCTGGCCATCCCCACTGATCCTTTTCCAGCATACGGTATCCACATCATTCGAGCAACAGTGATCCTTCCGCTCTTGGTCTTCTTCTAGCGCCTTCCGGGCTGCGGTGAAGATATCTGCTTCCTCCTACTTCGACGTCGAGCTGCAATCGCAATGGATCACTTACCAACGTTCATAATATCCGAACCTTTCGCTACGTGTGTTCTGCTGTCCGCATCCAGGAGAGCAGCGACGGCAATCGCCGCCAGACCGTGGAGCTGTTGCCGGCCGGCGTTTAGTGTACGGAACTGCCTTATCAGACATTCTCCCTGCCTCCTCTGTTGTTAAAACATCAGCAATTGACGCAAAATGCTACTACAGCACGGCGGCTCGATTCCGAGAGCCCAGTGTCTTCATAAGCCGGCAACGAGCGCTTTCAGCACCAGCACCTCGCAATCTGCCACATCATCCACAAGGCCGATTTGGTTTGTCCTGAAGCCGCGGCCTCACGTTTTGAGACGGCGATGTGACAGGTCGTGGAAAGGGGGTCGCGGACTCTGCTGAGACATTGATTTCGCTATCCGGGGACAGAACGTGCCTGAAGACCGCGTCGAGACTTCCGGCAGCCACCCGTCTGAGACCGCCGTCATTCTTACCTTAAGGCACGGCAGTGGCATCTCATCTACGCCTGCGAGGCACACATGATTCGATGCTTATTCTGGACTGACGACTTCCGATCTGCCGCTCTCGCACTGCGGCTCCCACCTGAATTGAAGCAGTGGATGCGAGCGAGCATGCCTCTTGCACACTTTCGAATACAACTCTCCAGCGTCCGCGGACGCCAATGAGTGCTGCGCACTGCACCGCAGCCTTTCCGTCATCCAGACCTCTCTTGTGCTGTGAGTGGCAACGATTCAAGGTTCTGCCGCTGGACCGCTGCCGCTGCACACGACGCAAAAGTTCGAGAGCCTCGTCCGACCTTGATCTGGATTTGAGCAGACGAGGCGACGAGAGGTTGGCGGCGCATTGCTGCCGGGCGGCTGGAGACAAAAGCCTGTGCTTACGCTCTTGCGCAGGCTTTTGCTGGAAACAGTACCCACATCACGCCCGCACCAACTCGCGATGCACTTCGGTCGGCGAATTTAAGTCAACACTGCCTTCCGATGCTCTCGGCAGGCACAGGTCGAGCCGGCCACCGCCACGCTTCGAAACCCTCCGAATGTTCAGTAGCTATGGGCATGGCCTGCGATGAGTTTTCAAACTGTAAGCTCCAATTATGCCGGCCACCAGCGACCACAGAACATCTCCGAAGCTTCAACACACTAAGATTCCGATGTTACACAACAGCGGACTTCCAGCCTCCGGCTCTCCACTGCCACGAGAACCGGAGATCTTGATTCTCGTGCGACTCCACGCACGCCTGCTTTTCCTGGAACCAATTCCCAAGGCCGCCGCTACAATTCTGGCTTCTTGCTCGTATTTGCGTGCGCACGAGGCACGAGAACACATTCGCACTATGCTTGGCCGGTCTGGCTGTCGACATACTGGACCTGCGATTGGCTGCACCTCTTCTTAACGTTGGCTGTGGTTCTCCTTTCCGAGAGTTCAGCTTCTTCTCCTTCCACTCGTGAGGTCCGGTCGGGACACCTGCTATTGACGCCAGGCTATCCTTCAGAACTTGCCGCTTCTCCGCCAATACCCAGATGCAGAAGGATATCTCTGACCCACCTTCAGAATCCATCTCCAATGTGCATGGCGGTGGCGCAATGCCTCCTGCAGTCACTCCCGTGACGTCCATGCCCTTGCAGCCGGCAGTGCTTTGAGCTTGCGTCTTCATCCCAGGTACGAATGCAGTGCGAGCTCAGATCTCGGGAATGGTCAACTCGGGGTCGGGACATGCGTCTAGCAGATATACTCTTCACCGCCGCCTACGTTTGGTGATTCTGCTACTCCGCTCGACAGTCGCTCGTTACTCAAACCCATCCGGTCGCTTCTACTGCTTCTTGCAACCTGGCGTTCTGCTTCCCAATCATGGCAAAGACACTCTCCTTCTTCGCCGCCAGTCTGGCTTTGTTCGCATCCGCTCTCGCGGCTCCGGCACCTGCGGCATCGTCAAACATGCTCTACATCGTCACCCTCCCAACCGCTACTTACACCTTTCCCAACCTCGCGCCAGGTGAGCCGCCTGCTTCCTACTACTCCGCTTACTCTCCCGCTAACTCACGCTCCTTTCCCCAGCCGGCAGAGTCGACATGGCCGCCTACAGCACCGTCAGCGCCCAAGTCCGCATCAAAGACCTCCCCACCATCCTCAAAGCCCGCGAGGCTGAAGCGGACGCCGACGATGACGAAGATGCTTCTTCCCTGCCGGTGTTCACGCATGGCGATGTGACGTTTACGTTTCCAAATCTCGCGCCGGCGGGGACGGTGAATATGGCGGTCTACAGCACCGGGAGCGCTCAAGCCGCCGTCACCGACCTTCCTACTATCCTCAAAGCCCGCGAGGCTGATGCCGACGCCGATGCTTCATGATTCCGGTCTTCACGGGCTCGGCAAGTACGTTTCGGCGGCTTAGGACGATGGGTATGGCAATTTACAGCACTGGGGAGCAGCCGACGGCTATTGTTATTGGGTCGATTGAGAAGTGATGACTGCGGGCGGGGATGGTTTGAGGTTAGCTTCTATATGCAGGCTGAGAGCCAGGAGCGACGGTGGAGTAGAGATAATGATGGCCGGGCAGTCTCGCACAATCGAACAGCAGTCCCCCAACTGCCTTCCGCCATGCCCGTCTCTTGTCTTGGAATTAACATCGACGAAGCTTAGATTGGCAATGCAGAAGAAGGCAGAGGGGTTTCTTCGCCCGAAAGTTGATCAGTATGCTGTTTTAGAAACTGGTGATCCTCTTTCTCAGTTTCAATGTCAACGGTATTCGCTGGCGACGTGCCCTGACTCGTGCCCAAGGGATCTTGATCCCAGACAAGCGTGCGGGCACTCCCATCCAGCTCGGCACGCTTGCGATTCGTGCAAGAATCCGTCCACAACCCGGCCTTTCTAAAGCTTCTTCCAGCCCTCTGACCCATATCAATGGCCGTCCTCCATCTTATAAACATTCCTCTCCATTTCACGACCGACACAGCATGAACGAGAGCAGAGAGATACGGCCATTGGGCTTGCTGTAGGTACTTCCGCCACCTCCGGCAGGCGTTGCTGCGGGCTCTCCCTCTCCTTGACCCCGACGTCCAAGGAAAATCGGGGCTGTGTTTTGACCATCGAGCAGAGAAGTCTACTCGTCTTCCAGGCACAGTCTGGGCTTCTACAGATGCGTCGGTATGTCTTGTTGGGCTAAGGGCGCCGCTGCGGACATTTGCTGAACTGGCACAGCAAACACATGCCGCTACACCTTTCGCACGCCGGCTGGAGATGTGCAAGCAGACTTCCGAAAAGGCCTGAAAGATGTGATCCAAGCGCTGCCGGCACTCCAAGTGGGTATCAGGGACGAGGCCTCGACCAGGCCAGTCTTCGTCCTGGCCGAGTCGGTGAAGCTCTCCAACCATTTGCAGTGGCGGCAATCGTCAGCGGAAACGCCGGACGCGCAGGTCGATGATCTGAGGAAGACTCTGGAGTGGCAGCATGGCAAGGAGTGGCCGGATCTGGCCAACCGACCCCCGTGGACCGTCATCTGTTCGGAGTATCAGTCGAGAGCAGCCACTGGAAGCCGGGAGTCCTTTGTCGATGTGGATGTGACCTTTGCGGTTCATCATGCAGTTGCCGATGGTCTGAGCACCAGCGTCTTCCACAGCCGTCTGCTGGAGTCGCTCAATAAGCAGCTTAGCGGCGGCAGTGCTGGAGGAGAGAAAGACGAGGCAGTGGGGCAGGAGATGACTCTAGACTCGCCGCTGGAAGAACTGGCATCAATCAAGCCATCTTGGCTATTCTTGCTCAGGGTCCTGTGGACTGAGTTCTGGAATGATGCCGGGCCTCGCAATCCTTTCGCTGCTCCCGTGAAACCACCTTGGACCGGCGCCGTTATTTCCACTGAGCCGCAGGAAGTCAACATCCGGCTCCTGCAATTTCCTTCTGAGGTCGCGAGCGGAGCAATAGTGCAGTGTAAAGCCCACAATGTCAGCCTCACGACGCTGGTCCACGGCATCGTAGCCTACTCCTTCTCCCGCCAGCTCCCGACCGAAGCAGCAGAAAGCTTCGTCGCCCAAACCTCCATCAGCTTCCGCCCGTACATGAGCGGCGAGACGGACTCTCAGAACCTCATGGGCACATACGTCACCTCCAAACACCACCTCATCCCTGCATCAACCGTCGGTGCTATGCGCAGCGCCGCCGACGACCAAGAGCAGAGCACTGCCGAGATCTGGAAGCTGGCTTCGAGCATCAAAACCGAGCTAGACCAGCGACTCACTACTCTTCCGAATGATGACCACGTCGGCCTTCTGCCCTATGTCAACGACTGGCGTGAGCGCTGGAAGAACATGCTCGGCAAGCCGCGGGACGTTACGTGGGAGGTGTCGAATCTGGGTGTTATGTCTGGCGAGCTGGGTGCAGAGACCGGGGAGGAGGCATCGAAGTTTGAGATTACGCAGACGACGCTCACGCAGTCAGCGAATGTGGCTGGGGTGGGTTTTTCGGTCAATATGGCGAGTATGAAGGGAGGTGTGCTGTCGGTGTCGCTCTGTTGGCAGGAGGGCGTTGTGGATGCGGAGGTGATGGATGGGGTTAAGGAAGATCTTGAAGTGTTGTTGAAGAGGATTGGTGGATTGTGAGATGGTGTACCGGTTGATGTAGGAGCGTCGGCGGCTGGTGTTCGCTTCCAAGGTGGTGGAGAGAGGAAGGTAGATGGTCTGCTGGGAGATGTAAGTAGAAAGTGATATCTGACCAAAGGCAATTCCACCAGGCTGCCCTTCTACGCCGGAGGCAGGCATTCTACTCACCTTGCTTTGCTTACCTTCGTAGATCGAAAGAACGCTTAAACATCGTGCTGTCCGCCAGAAGACTCATTGCTCGGGATATGCTTGCACGATCTCTCCGATGCCGTCCCGCAAGGGCTTGTGAGGCAGATCAGCTCACTTCCGATTGCTCAGCTCATTGCGACATCAGGCCGGCAACATCTAATCACCAGTCCCGGTCGGTGAATCCCTTCGCTGCACCCCGATCTACAAATCTCGTGCTTTTGACGGCTGTCTGCTGCCGGGATTCCACCTCAAAAGCTGAGTGCCTCGAGCCTGCACGGTAACCGTCATATCGACTACTTAGAATGCAGGATGCTGCCGACTGCTGCGTCCTCAATGCCGAGCAGAGTTTGTAACCCAGTGTTGCTGCCGTTGGGTATCAGATGGGTTGGTACTGCGGAGGCCAAAGGTTGCGAGACTTTCATGGTGCTCATTAGATCTTCGGGCTTATCCCTGCCTCCTTTTGTACGCTTCATGTTTGAATTGGGATATCGTGCTCACGTCAAGCTGCATGCGCAGTGCTGATAAACGGACCAGGCCCGCCCACTCAAGAGCAAGACATGCTGGCCTTGCTGATACAGGTGGGCATGTTTGGAGGCCGATGCTTCTCTACGTCATGGAACTCCATCACAGTATTCTGCTGTTGAGTGTGGTCGCAGTCCTAGGGGTGGGCGAGAAAAGGTGTGTACTGGCGATCCCGCATCTGCGTTCTTGCAAAGTGCTCGGGAGAGGACAGAGGGAGGGTGGTTCGGCGTATGCGCAGCCTCGCCTGGTAACGGTGACGGCGCATCTGTTTGCACTCGTTAACATATGCGGCAGATTGCTCGAAGAAGGAATACCTTCATGAACGCAGAATCCCGCTCGCCCCCCCAATGTCCCTTGCTTCGAGCCGACTCGTGGCACAATCGACCATGGCCAAGCGTCATCTATCTGATGAGCGTCTTCGACGTGTCCATAGTCCGGAAGGGTCAATCCGGATTGGTTCCGCCCGACCTAACATCTCATGCCCTTGTATCCATCTTGAGGTCCAATCGTGGGTCTGTGAAACAGCCTACTGGAAGCGAAAATGGGACATCAAGACCGAGACTCACGACGTGGGCGCGGGACCAGGAGCAGCACACTTGGACGACTCCGAGCGAGGAAAAAGCGACACCGCCGCCAATGATAGAACTACCGCGAAGCTTGTGCATAGGACAGTCGCAGGCTTCGCAACAATGATGCACCTTGCAGCGAAAAGGAAACATGTCAGATATTACAGCTGTACATGCTGGTGGTCCAACTCAAGAGCACTTGAAGACATTCAAATGATATGAGAACTGTATTGTTAAATATTTTGAACAGATACACAAGCTACAACATCCTAAATACCCACATCTGCCGCCGGACCTACTGTTGTCGCCCAAAGCGCCCACCAGATCGTCTTCCGACTCTCTCACTTTCTATCTTCAGTACTTCTTGGTAAGCTGGAAAAGCTGACAGCCATTGTACTTGCGATGCCCACCACCGCGTGGCCCACCGTGTGCGCAAATCTGGTGGAACTGCGCACGGCACCACTCCGGTGGGATCCACTGGCCGCCGCAGTTGCCAGTGATGCGGGCGTGCATGTTGCCCCGTCGCGCGCCATCCTGGGCGTATTTCGATGGCACGACGATGTCGCCTTTGCTGCAGAAGGCCTCGATGGCAGCGTTAGCGTTGGCGTTCTTTGAACCGCAGACGCCGGCGTTTTCCCAGTCGTTGCTCATGGCATCGCCGTGGACGGAGGTGGCGGAGACGGCCACGAGAAGGGTGGTGAAGAGGCTGAAGAGCTGCATGACTGTGTGGTTTGTGTTTTTGGAGTGCTTGTGAGGATCAGGTTGGTTTGAGAGCTTCTTGCGGATGTGCTGGTTCTGCTTGATGCGGTGGAGAAAGGACGGGAACCAGGGCGACGGGGAGAAAGTATTTCTTCCGGCGAAGACAAAGCAGCTTCGTTGACAATTGCCAGACCCAATACCAAGATGCCGTCCTCACAAGCGTCTTTGTTCGTCCCGTGCTGATGTCAGCGAGACAAGGATGTTTGGGCAGTTCTTTGTTGTTCGCAATGCGTGATTGTGGTGGGTGTTCGGGCAACATCTTCGAATGAAGCACAGGAGGAACAATGTTGGTGGATGCTGGGTTGATCGCCGTAGGCAGCCGTGGCATCGCCAAATACATAAGCGTTGCCCCCGCTGCTTCTTCGAACTTGTATCATCGCGTGGTCACCCCAACTGATCGCATCGACTCCCAACACCACATGCATTTACTTCACTCTACTTCACAACTCTCACAGACTAGGACTTGGCGATGCTATATCCACAGTTGAAGCTCAATATATTTCACAATGAACCATCTCGACCGCACCGCCCTCACTGTCAGCCAACGACCAAAACCTACTGCCGGCACGATTGTGTTATCACACCGGAAGCCGAGAACGTCACGATCGTCGTTCAAGGCGTGATATTCAGCAAACATGGGCATCTGGTAAGCGCTGACTTTCGCATTTCTCCATGATCTGGAACGTGGCTAATGAACCCTCAGGATCGACCAGATCAATTCGCTCGCCCGCAGCTACTCAGCATGGCTCGGAGACCCCCAGTTCGCCGGACTCGTGAGCGCGAGTGTCCCCTGCCGCTCGCAATGAAAACACATGCTGACAAACACATGAAGGGCCGTCGTTAGGAGTTCGTGGAGGTGGCACTACAGGCGGAATAGACTGCTTGGTGTCGTGATCGTGACCCAACAAACCTCGCCTTGGAGCACCAATACGAGACGAATTATCATCGCCTCACGATGCTGTTGAGCGACGTGGAGGAATGACTGGAACTGCGGTACGACCTGCCACCGGTGGACTGAGTGGTGTATGGGAAGAAGGACACAATGTATGACATGTTTGTTTGCGCCGGCTCGTGTGTAGAGAGCGGATCAAGCTGGTTCTGTACCATCTGACATCATACAACTGGGGGTATGCGCTACTGACTGTATTGCAACACTATCCGACCATGAGAGTGCTTCCTTGTCTTCCTGGTGACCTTGTGCTAGCAATTCCTTTTCTCGTCTGCTTTTGCGTTGAATGATCACCATATGTGCCGTGCTGATACGATACAGGATGCCAGTGCTGAAAGGTGAGATGGTTTCGAGGAGATCGCACAGAATGGACACTGGTGTAGCGCAAGGCTATGAGGCACTGGAATGTATGGTTTGGCGCCATGGAGATCGTGCATTCCAGCCGACGTCAGAGAGTGGTGACCAACATTACTCGCACAATCAGTCTTGCTTTCCTCTTCTACCAACACTATTGCGCAAACCCTAGTACTTCCGGACTGAATCGATTATGAAGTTCTCACACACATTAATCGCGGCGGCGGCTGCTCCACTGGTTACAGCTCAGCGACCGTCCAATGAATCCATCTGCGACTACTACAGTAACCTCCTGCTCGGCGGCAGCAACGCGACGACGCAGCTCAAGCTCCTGACGCTGCTCGTCAACACCGCAGTCATCGGCAACTACAGTGAGGGCAAAGTCATGGTGCCCGGCATCCTGGCCAAGGATGCGATGTACAATGGCACCAAAGTCAACCTGGTGCCATACTTCAGCGGCGCTCTCAAGTCGACGAACGTGGGAGAGAAGCACGGCGTCTCCTACAACTTCTTAGATGGCGGCGGTGCGGCGCCGTTGGCGAAGAGCAAGCCGGCGGATGATGACACTTCTCACCAAGCGCATGTCTTTCTTCCCTGCTACTTACCACATAGTCCCGAAGCTGACCTTCTCGCAGCATCCTCCTCAACAAGCTGTACTCCTACTTCGGTGTCCTACTCGCCTGCTCAGCCATCGGCAAGGACGGTTTTCCGGCCTACAACGGCAAGACCTCCATGTACAACGTCCATAAGTACATGGCGCTCGACTCGTACGAAGTCGGGTACTTCATCGAGCAGGTCGGCCTCGCTGCTACGAGCTTTGGGGTCTCGACGGGTGATGTCGAGTTGGTGGGGTATACGTTGCAGGGTTACTTTGGGAATAAGTGTGCGCCGAAGACGAGTGTGATGTCGAAGTGGAAGAAGGAGTTGCAGAGTATCTGCATTGCGGTAGGTGAACAGTGTTGAGATCGTTTTTAAGTTGACTAACGTGGTGACGAAGGATGATTGCCCGGACTCACCGAATGCGACTTGCAAGGTGTACGGCAAGGTGGTGGAGCCGGCGGCAGTGGTTACCAGCCATTCGAACATGGCGTCTCCAACATCGAATGGAGGAGATGGAGACGGTGGAAAGGAAACGGCAGCGCCGAGTGCGACCGGGAATAATGGCGCTGCCACCCTTCAGCTCTCCGCGGTGGTTGCACTGCTGTCGGTTGGCATGCTTGCTTTCCATCTTGCTTAATTGGATGGCTGGGTGGCAGTGACTGCTGCCGATGAGAAGTCTGTACAACTGTTTCACTGCTCTCGATCACACACGCCGTCTCCATACTCATAGTGCTGTCCGTAGACCAAAGTAGGTTCGTGCTGTTTGCTTGCCTCCTTCGTTGGCGACAATTCTCATATTCAGCTTCTGAACCGTCGCAAAGCTCAGGGTGCAGACCCAAAACGTTTCTCCCCCTCCCGTCATGGGTGGCTCCGATCGGGGAGCTGCATCTACTCCCGCGCTGCATGACAAACAAGGACAGTATTTGAGCCAATACCAACAGTTATCTCTCCTCGCCTGTCCGCAGGATGGGCGTCACCAGCTTTCCTGCTAATCGTCAGGTAGCGGATGCTCCAAATCTTGCGGTCATTGAGATGGCTCACGGCAGATGTTGCGGTTCCCCTTGCTCGGCCCGAGATCGTGTTGGCCAGAAATCCCCTTGGTTTGCGTGCGGGAAAGCTTTAGAAGTTTCGAATTCTGCTCCCGTTGATTTTGCGGATAGGAAGACCCTTCTATACATGCTCCTGTCATCATGTCATGCACGCTGAGCGACTGCCTCAAAATTACTCTGATCCTAGTCTTGTTGAGTAAGACATGCGTTCGATCAACCAACGGTCCCCTTTCCGATCGATTCCTCTTGCGCTCTATTTTCTGCGATGGGATTGAGAGCCCCGCTCTCTGGACAACTAGGTGTTTTGGACTTAGACATGGGATGCTACGAACTTCCAAACCGCTGCGAGCGCCGCCGTTCTTTGTCTGGTATTCGGTATTTGGCATCAGAACCTGCTACAGAGGGCATAAGCCGTCGACGGAGGCGTATGAGCCATCGAAGCTAGTCTGAAAGATGTTGCTGCGCTCTTCGCTTTGAGGAGGGGTTGTACAGTCCTGCCTTCGGTGGTGTCGTTCGTGTGACTCCCCGCTACGTAAGTACCATCACTGCAGCTGGAACGAGAAGACCATCGCTTCGCTATACCACAGGCTTGTCAGCAAGTAGAACAATTTGGGTGACAGTCTTTAAAGGTACCAGTGAGGTCAAGATACGCTCGTCGGTAGCTCGATTTAGTGACCGCCAGCCCCACTTAATGCTTCGAGTCATCCTTCCGCTCGGTTTGGGGTTGATGTTACACCACCCACGACACCGATACGAGAGCCTTAGTCCTAAGAAGTCGCTGTTGCTGATAACAAAGGAAGCCTGTCTCGACTCTTTTCGCATACCGATGGATTTTGTCCGCGAGCAGACCAACAGGGCGCCACTCGCGCTCCTGGACCTGCCAGTCGACATCCTCACGCTGCTCCCTAAATACCTCGCCAACATCGAAGACTACTTAAACGTATCATCAACATGCAGACATCTACGGGAATGCATGTCCAAAGCGTCTCCCAACACCATCCTCCACCTCGCCGCAGCCCAGAGAAATGTCTTCTTCCGCCCAGCTCCGCACCTCCTTGTCTGCGCTACCGCGGCCCAACTCGGACAATGGGCACGCAAGTCCGACAAGAACGAAGCGGCATTGCAGGAAGCATTGCTGGAAGGTATCTACGGCATGCTGGACCTATCGCTCAAGCACTGCGGCCTCACCATGCAACGCATCCGCGAGCTCCATCTCATGCGCTTCTCGATCGTCAACCCCGTCACAGATATCATCGACAAGTGCGTCGGTGTACAATGGTACAGCATCCCGGACTTCTGGTACGGAGGAGCAAGCGATGCCTACACCATCTCTGCGGATCCGTCGGTTTCTCTATTCCATCTGGCCATCTATGGCGAGCTCTTCGCTCCCGACTTCGATTCCATACTCAATAAGGACACAACTGCACGCAGGCTAGGTGTTGACACAAGACTGGAGTACATCAAGTACTGCGTGCCAGACTGGCACACCGATGTGATTGATTACGGCGAATATGAGTCATATGACGCCGCCATCGCAGCCGGTTGCGATCCCCGCAGGGCCAACAAGCCTACTGGACCTTACCGACGCACTGATGGAGAGTGTCCTGATTTGAAGCACGATCACAACTATGCACTAAGTACGACCCTCGAGAGCAGCCGGTGGCGACCGCACTGGAAGGCTGCGAGGCAGCAAGCTGGAGGGGAGTTTGACGGGGCCTTCTTCTTCCTCAAAGACAGATGGAACTCGCACGAGGCTTGGAGACAGCGAATGTGGGAGGCTGTTTGCATCTGTCAGGGTTTAGAAGGCTTGGGCATGATGCGACCACAACTAAGGCCCCAGTGGATCGAGAAGATGAAGGAGTGGAGGGAGAGAATCGCAGCGCTAGAGAAGGAGCCCGCGGAGGTGACAGTCGGAGAGGAGAAGACACGGGAGTATCCTTTTCTGATTGGAGATCTGCTGGTGTGTGTAGATTGAAGACATCTTCCCCCGTCCCCACACTGATCTCAATGCTACATTGGCATTCATAGTCCCCCAGTAGACGAGGCTCTGCCTTCGAGACAGGCTCGCGCAGCACTGCGAAGCTAGCAGGCATCTCCTGCTGAAACCAGCCTCCATCTTCCAATACAGACCTCCGCAGTAGAAGCGAACATCGGCACGCTGTGCTCCTCCGGGAAGCTGGGTCGTCCAATTTGACACATGTAGCGCCCAGCAAGTTGGGTGGCAGAGTCTAGGGAGTGGTTAGCAACCATGCATTAAACTTCCAAGACGGAGAGCCGGTCGACATCATCGCGAAAATCCGATGGCAGGGCCACAAAGACTCTTTCGAAATGGACGAGGTCCAAAACATGGTATTCGCAGAGGGTGCGCTCCCAGTTTCTCATGGCACGAAGACCACACGAAAAGAAGTGACGTTCTACTGTGCACATCGAGACCACCAATCCAGTCTTCTATGCTCATGCTCTCTAATCCTCCCAGCTACCCAGCTCGCAAAACTCGCGACCATACGGACCGATGGAAGTAGCTATTTGCCTCAGTCAAACAAAAAAGCCTCCGTATTCTCGCCCACAGGATTCTGCAGTACCATTCCGGCCTTCCATCTCGCTATGCTTGCCGCCACGACCAACAGGATACTGCACTCTACGGCCCGCTTCGAATCCATGTGGGCTTTAGACGGAGAACCGATCTACTGCAATTGAGCTTGTTCGTATGGATGTGAAAGGCGTAGATGAGATCGCTTCGCTTAAAGCGTAAGATGGGTTATTTTTTGACGGACGTGCTTGTGACGGCGAGTAGCAAATATGGCTGTCTAAGCATCACTATGCGCTCTTTGCTCCGAAAGGAGCTAGCAGTACCAGGCAGAGAACAAACGTTGGTGGAAAACCGGGAGGAAGATCGCTGCGATGCGCACGCGCGGAGGACAGCCAAAGATCATGGATCTGAAAGGTTTGAAATCATGATATCGCCTTTGCTATGGAGCACCAAGAGCCTGTTGCGCTCAACTACCTCTCGAAAGGCACAGGCTTTTCGCTTTCAATGCTCCTTTCCAAAGGTACGCCAGGATGAAGACCGCCCTGCCGAATCCGCTCATATTCAGCCCCTTCTTTGTGCCTGTACTCGCCACCACAAATTGATTTACCACCTCTTTGTCTTTGCTGATCATCTTGTTTTCGTCCTCACACACTGCACCAATCACATCTCGACTCCATGCATGATTCGTACCTGCAACCGTTCTCTGCTAACCAGCTCAGCGGCGGCTTGAGTAACCGTGGCTGCATGCGTGCTGCTTGCGCTTAGCCGCCTTCTTCTTGTCACACTCCTTCTTCGCCGCGATGCTCTCGTTGATGTTGATTTCCTGATCTCGTCGATATCTGGGACCGCCTGCTCTCCACCTCTGATGACTTTGTACATCGTGCTGTTCATGGCCGACTTGCACAGGCCCTTATCGAACGAGAGATTGTTGACGATCGTGGCGAATTGGTCGAGCTGAAGAGTAGTCGTCTTGATGCAGGCGCGGATCGAGTTGGGGATGGAGTCGCCGCGAGCTGTGCGATCGACATCGAGCGTGTGAGCAGCCTGATAGACGTAGATGGCTTCGTAGAAGTTGGCGATCTTGAGGGCCTCCACAGTCATCGGCTTCGGGTTGGTGGCACTGTTCTCGCTCACCCACTTCAGAACCTTCGTAGCGGACGCATAGTTGAGCTCGGTCTCACGGAATTCGAGCATGTTCTTGTCGATGCCATTCTTCTGCAATGACAGACGATGGCGCGCAGTCTTGGAGAGAGCGCAGAGCTTCGCTTTGTTGAGGTTGGGTGGGCTGACTGTGGCCATGCCGGTGTTGTCGTTTGGACGAACCTATATATTCACGGTCAGATCGGGACATATATCTGCTAGAGGTGGAAAGCGTTACGCACGAAGATGTAGACGACCTCCATTTTGACAGTCTGGGGGTTGGTTTGCTCGGTGAAAACTGTCTTGGATAGGTTCTTGGAGGTTAAAGAAGGTCGTCTTGCTCAGGAAGGGTGTCTCGGCCGGCTGCGAGAATGTGTCTTGTGGAAAGGGGGTCGACCGGAAGTTGATGGGAAGGAAGAGGAACGGAAGAGGGGGCGGACAGGGTTTTAATGTAGATAGGCATGAGTTGATACTGAGTGAATTGACACCGTATTGTCCAACCTGAAACGCGAGTCTGTTGTTGGGCGGAATATCCAGCATTCACATCTCCTAATTCGGGATGCACGTGCTTGTGAGTATCTGCCCGACTTTACCGCGGTCTAGTGCACAAACCTGTCGCCCCTCCACTTTCCCACCTAATGTCCCATCCACGCTTTTTTGAACGAATCGAAGGAAGAGTCAGGCGACCAACTCATCTATCTGTGATGCGTCCATCTTCGTATCGCGTAGCTAATAATCTTGCTTGCCGTGACAACAAGTCGTTATCGAACCCTGTCCAGCAGGAAAATCGAGCTGCAATGTACTACTCTCATTGCTCAGCTCACTCAGTCACGATCGCCCTCACCGACCATCAGTGCTTCTGCCCATCCATCGAAAGTTGTTGTGGAGGTCTCAGTGCTCGACGAGCGCCCCACATGTACGCCTCTCACGTCTGCTCTCCCCCATGCTCTGCTCGATCCCCTTCCTAATGCTTGCCATCTCCTCCCAAACACCGTGCTCGCGACAGACTTCCTCAATCTTGTCGGCATCAGGGACCGCATCGGTGCCCTTATTGACGAGCTTGAAGACGAGGTCGTTCTTCATCTTCTTGATTAAGCCGATGTCGAACGAGAGGGTGTTGAGGATCATCGCAAGATCGGGGGCTGTCAGCGCCTGGTGCTTGACGTAGTCGATGATGTAGTCCCGAACGCTGTCACCGCGCGGGCCACGAGCGATGCCCAGGGTGTGAGTGGCCTGATGGATGCGCACAGCCTCTTCAAACCCTGTGATACGTAACTCAGCGATGGTCATGGATGTTGGCTTCCGCTTGTTGTTGTCGTGGACCCATTTGAGGATCTTGGTCGCAGCTTGTGGGTCGAGCTTGGTGTCGCTGAAGTCTAGGATGTCCTTGCGACGTCCAGTCGGCTTGGTGTTGAAGTGCTTCTTGGCGACGATCGAGAAGGCGCAGAGTTGCTCTTGGGTGAGGCCGCCAGGACTGACGACGAGATGGATCTTGGTCGAGCTCAAGATGGCCTTCGTATAGAGTTAGATGTGCTTGTATACTGACCGAGGCCTGGAGAAAAACACTCACGAAGACCTGCACAGGTGCCATCTTGATAGCTCTGATGTTTGCTGTTTGTTATTTGGTGAGAAGTGTGTAAAGGTTTGTTTGTGATTGGAGGTAGGTATCTCGTTGTAATGAGACAGCCTGAGATCTTCAAACTTTGGCTTCTGCTTCGATAGTGCAAAAGTATTGCAGGCGGCGGGGAGTTCGAAGCGGATGTAGATGTAAAAGGGAGGAAGGAAACGGGAGATCAACCAGATCTTAAGTCGGGTAGGCAGACGTCAGTGGCAAGTTAATTGGGTGCCCATTGTCAAGCTGGAACGCGGATCTACTGTTGACAAGCATATCCACACCTCGGAAAATCCGCTTCACGTGCAAATATGCAGTGCCTCAAGCCACGACGCAGCAGTGTGATTCGCGAGCCTGCTTCACTGCGCTTGCGCGGACCATTGTGCATTCACCCCCATTGTGCATTCGCTCTTCAAACCAAACCGCAACGACTCTTCAAGAAAAGGTCTGAGACGCCTTTGCTGTTCCAACTCGCGGATTGAGTCCTATCCATCGACCACAGTAGGCCAAACGACCGTACCACCTCGATTAGCGTCCTCAACGACTTCAACAACAAGCGCGGTCTGCTCCCACGAAGTTCACATGACATCCACCATGTGTGCAGTGTCAGTTTTCCACGGCAAAGACGGCATGCTCACGCAGCTTCGAATCATGAACGAGCAGCTCCTCTCGAGATGCAGCTGTACGGCTCGAGATCTTCTCCAAGATCAGAAAGGCGCAGAGAAAGCGGTCACGATCTTTGGGGTTGGCTCTGCACCACTGAACTACGTTCTCGAAGAGATCCAACGTCACGGCACCGACGTCTACATCAAAACGCACAGAGAACCACTGGACCGAGCTGTTGCCATTTTCCAGGCCGTGGAAGCGTTGGCAGTCGATCCAGCTCAACCTCAAGTTGAGGGTTCCATCGTCCAATTCATCGCACACAACAAGCTGGAACCAAGGTGGATGGTCGCTGTACATCTGGCATTCGAAAGCCGCATCGACAGCAGCAAGGCCTGGACGACGATGGTACATCAACTGGCCTGGGACCTCAACAACGGAAACTACGAGGCAGAAGAAGCCGCCGCTCCCCAGAAAGCCGCCAGCGCCCATCCTTCTTTGCATCAAGCAATCGATGAGAAGATCGAGAACCTCGAGAACCGCCGCTCCAACTACGACGAAGCCAGCACGAAGTTTGCCGCTCGCAAAGAACGCATAGCGGAGAAGCAGAGTCGCACGAGGGTTCGTGACATCCACCAGCGTGTCCACGATCACAACAATCAGCTTCGGTACGAGGAGACGCATGGAATGAGGGAGGCATCGGAGGCAACGGTGGAATGGGCGCTGACAAGCAAGCCTGGGTCGTACTACATCGGACGGCCGAAGAAGGAGTTGAAGAAGCAGAAGCGGCAGGCCGGGAAGAAGGTGGACGAGGGAGAAAGCGGGATGTAAGAGGGACATGCGATTTCGTCGGAAGAGGTTGGGACATAGTGTGTTGGGTAATTTAAAAGATCTTGCAAATCTGTCAGGCCGGACAACCAGACGATTAGTCCGGATCAAAAACATTGTTACATTACTGGTTCTCGCTCTATCTGCCTTACCCGATGTGATTCAAAGGACAACGGTACGTTCTAGTGATTCCTTGGCTGTCCAGAAGGAGCCTCTTATGACCGACATACTCTCCACCAGTCGATACCGCCACGCGGCTGCTATTGAATAGCCTCTGAAGACCAGACTAACGCAGTATTTGCACCTGAGCCCGCAACATCGCTGTAGCGTCACCAACATACGAGTCCTCCCAGGACTTTGGCCCTTCAATACCGCTGCTACGGCCCCACGATGGCTGTCCTTGCACTTGAGAATTCCAGCTATCTCCGATGGCTGGTACTTAGCCTGGCGGTTTCCGCTTTATCACCCTTCTCCTCTCCGATGGGGATCACTCGGTCTGGATCATTGCGGCAGTCAATTTTTACTGATACAAAGCACAAAAATGCCCCAAGGAACAGCCTCTCCTCTAGTGGCTATCGTAGTCACTCGAAGCCCATTCTATCACGCTTCCAAAAAGTACGGGGCTAGAAGTCTTGGAGCCAGCTCCAGCAGTCCTGCGACACCTCCATCGAAAACTGTTTGCTTCGCGAGAGCGGAGAGGCAAGGCGACATAGTTCCCACAGTCGAAGATGCCCGAATGCTTCCATGCGGGGCTGGATCTCTGATCCAGCCTGTATCCCGAAGATGCTCGATTTATCAGATGGAGATGCCCCTTTGGATCTGCTTGAGGTCTCATGCGTGGAACATCGGCGTATGAGGCTAGAGGCTGCTGTTGCAACAGCGGATAGACCTTGCTCGGGGTATCAGTTGCTACCTCCTCATTATCACGCAGTCAGAAGTGACTCGGATGAGCCCCTTTTCTCCAGCTTCAAGCTGACGAAACATGTGGGGCCTCCCTTGCCCGGTTCATACAGTAGCCGCAGTACAAGGTGCCTGTTCTCAACCCGGGCAAAGGTATTCTTCCATTCCAACAATTCTTGCTTTCTCTTCTCGTATTCTGGAATCGGTGGCATGGCGCCTATTTCCAGGTCAGACTCAATCTTCTCGATGCTAACCGCGGAGCTCATCGTCTCTGCTGCGCCTTGGCCTTCAGGGTGGTTATTGTCTTTCCCAGCTTGTGCATTCAATCCGGGCGTTTGCAGAGATGGGAACAAAGGTTGTCAGCAGCCTCAGTGACCAGCTGGATTTTGTCGACGATGCGAGTCAAAAGGTGAGCTGTTTTAAAGAAGACGTAGTCCTACAAGAGCTCTGCATGCTCTTTGCTCGGGGCGCTTGGCTCGATTATGCATGCTAAGCAGAGGTTGCCACTGTGTGGGTTCAACGAGAGACTGAAAAGAGGGTCGAAGGATTGATCCTGTTGAGGAACAGATCTCCGCTCTATCGAGGGACAGCAAGCGAGGGATCCACCTGCGTCAGGCCGGTCATACCGCTATGTCCATATCGAGATGTCGGAGGGCGTCGGAGGCTGGACGGCCCATGGCAAGGGATTCTCCGGAAAAGGTCCAAGGACTTGTACAGGCATGTGAGGAAATCGAGGCTAGTCTGAGCATCGGAGAGGCAGCAGGTGGTATAGTTTCTTTGGTGGACATCGATCTTTTCGCGTAACAAGAAGAAGACGTCCCGTGGCTGTGATCGCTTTATTGCTTGCGGACTCTTTGGACTACAACGCCTCACGTTTACCTGCAGGTGGTATGCTCCAAAATAAGTGCACGCAGCTCATTGAGGGTTCTGAGACAGCAAAAGCGTAAGTAACGAAAAGTCGCGGTATGAGAGCGTTCCTTCCCATTTGGGCACAGAAAAGTAAAGTCCGCGTGATGGCCGACTCTCCCATACAGACAGCACCAAAAGCAGAAGCTACCGCATCAGCCAGGCGGACAACATGATCCTCTGATCTGATGCAGCTCAGAGGCTACATTTTAGATCCCTGCGGCCCGATGGTCTCGCCACGATGGATCAGGAGCAAAAAAGGCAAAAAAGATAGGAGTATTGCAATGGGTAGGGGCCACATCCAATTACTGCTGGGGAATGAACCCAGAAAGTCTGATATTCGAACTCGTTCTCAATCAAGTTGACTTAAAGATCCAGTCCAGTCCAGTAAATCCAGTAAATCCAGGAGCTAGAGCAAGAGCCATTGCCATTGCCACACCGTGTATCACGTTAGTACGAATACGCACCTGATTGGTCCATCCCCCTTGGACAATCCTGTGATTGATGAGGAACACTTTTCCATTTGATAATATATAGCTTATGAGCGGTGCTAGCGGCATGCTGGAAGGTCACGTCATTGGCAGATTATTGGGAAGGTAAGGTACAATCGTGACAACAACACACGCACATGGTGACGGTACGCTGCGTACGTACTGCATCGACTCTGCTCTCCGTTCCCAATGACAGTATCAACAACGTTAGCATCTATGACACACGGCCCGACGATTAGCGTTGCCCCCAGACGAGCAGTATCGTTCGAAGACACCGGCGGAGTTGCATTCCCTTCAACATCTCCAACCACGGCGCAGCTGTCCCCACGACCATCCAACTCATGCCCTCACTCAACGCCACCATGACAGCTGCTCATCTACAGCCCCTTCGACCCCTTACGAATCGACAGGCCGTTCATGTCGACAGTCAGGGACGACAGCTCGTAAGAGCACCTTGAGCAGTCCTTAACGCATGAGTCCATTTCCCACCCTTGCCCACTACAGATATCGCACGGCGTGTCCCCTACCACCACCAGCACAAAAGCCCTCCGGCCAGGCGGCCGAAAGACGCTCTACCGACGAATTCTTTTATATGTCTGGCTCCCGTGGGCACACGCCCGGCTCATTTCGATACACGCCCATCGTTCGCTTGGCTCGACGCAAGCAGAGCTGTTGCCGCCGTGAGAATTAGGTTTGGATTGGGATAAGCATGGACACGTGAGGGCATTGAGCAGGCATTGAGCCGGTATTGGAACAAAAACTGACCTGCGACAGCCCTTTCGAGCAACATGATTACGACTTGGATCCCACGGCGACCGGTAGGCAGTACGAGATCTCTCTCTTAAGGTGACTCTAGGTCTTTGCAGGCATTTTGAAGCAGGACTGCTGGGATGGACAGCCCCGTCGTCGGTACCCAGGACTGAAGTTCTCCCAGTTTGAACGTCCATGCCGCACCAAGCGATCAAGTTCTAGAAAGACCTCCGCGCTGATCACCGCGCCAACAGAACATTCCATGAGACCTTCCCGGCCTTGCAACGAACGAACGATCGATCCCAGCAGCCGTCCTCCCGACCCGCAAGCATAACGCTTTCGCTGCGAAGGTGGCATCAAGAGCGCCAGCCAGTTCGCACAGACATCCGCTCTGTACTCTGGGCAGCTCTTGAATCACTTGCCGCATTCAGATACTACGTGTATGTCAACACGCCTGATGGAAGGTTCTCACATAATCCTGGTCTACACTACCCAGGCCTGGCAAAAGTTCGCTTATGCATTGCGCAAGCGGGTGCACGAAGCGTTTGCACGGCACCAGCACGACTTTCACGACACCAGTTGCCTAAAACTTCCGAACGAATATAGGAGCGAGGGATTCAGGCAGCCAGCGAGGTTGGCCGCAGGAAGCACGAAATGTGCGTCGCTTGGAAGAGGCAGAATCGCAGCAATTGGCGACCACTATGCTCGGTTCAGGACCTCGAAAGCTCTCCTCTGGATATTACGGATCGAACATGTGTTGATGAGCCCCAACAACCACTCCAATACTGGCACAGCGGAATAGTGGCACGGCCTTCTTCGACCGCCCGGCTGACACCCACCACCTGGCCACCCGTGGATCCCGACCCAGCGTAGCTGGCCGAACCTGAAGGTGACCGAGCCGCCACCGTGGGAGAGGGGGCTTTCGGGCAGCTCTTCGCTAGGCGATGAATTTGACAACCAGCAGGACTAACGGTGATCCAGACCATTCATCAGCACGAGACCTTCCGTTTCGGAGCACTTGATCAACGATGGCATCCCCGCTGTCACCGTGAGAACAGTCTTCTGTACTGAGCCCTGACTGCATGGCCGCGATAACAACTGACTGCAGCAAGCCTCGCTGGAAGCCTCACGATCCTCAATGCAGCTCACATCTGTCTACAGGCACACAGACTGAGCAAAGGGAAGAACTTCGTGTCAACGCACCAACCTCCTGGAGGCCGGTAAAGCACTACGTCCACAGAATGCATGAGAACCCTGCTTTAGCATCCCCAAATACGAACGCCGGGATCGGCACTCCGGAAGCAAGGCCCGGGACTGCTCCATACTGCAAGAGATTCGGTACCGGACTCATATCGTGCTTGCACCATCAGCGACGGCCATCAGCGAGACGAAAATGCAAGCCAGCGAGGGAGTGTGTGTTAACAGATCCGCCACCGAACACCGTTGCCTAAGTTGAATCACTTGCGGACGCACTGCCCACACGCCACCATGCTCACAACATGTCGTGAGTACCGTCACTCGGTGTCACTTATACCTTCGAATGGCACTTTTCCGGGATCCTGGCAGCCAGCAGCGGTCCAAGCAGAGTCGCCATGAATGCAGTCTTGCGATTCAAAGAATGCGCAATACAGCGGGCCTCAAGCGCTCGACGTCGGCCCTTTATTGACGTTGTTTGCCCTCTGCAGAAAGTGAAGGTCCACACACGGTCAGGCTATACTGGAAATGTGTACTTCCCATCCAGCAAGGTTCGCCGCAATGCCAGGCTCTTCGGCCAGCTCGCGTCCGTCAGCTTGGACAGTCGCAAACCACTGAAGGAGACATCGCGAGCACTCAGACGTCCTGCTCTCCAAAAACGGTTGTGGAAGAAGCCTCCAAAAATGTCCGAAGCTGGCTCGTCCATGAGGTATTGCATCTGTTCGCGTGAGTCTGAACGGACGCCTGCACCCTTCGATGCCGCTGCCGGTCACGAGACCCATGCCACAACCATAATTATCCAGAAGTCTCTCTGCGACCTGCTTCTCGCCGCGGGAATCTATTGATCAACGCTCAGGCCTACCTCTGCTACACTCATCGACGACGAACCATAAGGCAATCTGAACGAGAAGCTTCCAGCCCCTGCTTGCTGGCCACCTGCTCGCTGGCCGGCCACCTGCTCAAGCATACCATCCAGGGCTGCATAGGCCAAGCTGACACACACAGCATAGCAGAAGAGCATGGTGTTGGATCAGAGGGCGGCTTGGGGCGGAAAGCAAGAGCAAGACGCCGCTGGCAGAGGTATCGGCTTGGCGAAAGCTTGATTGAACTACATCTATCTAACGGGCGTGCAGAAATGGCGAGCTCGGCTGAGCGCTACGTGCGTTGCGTCGAGCTCTTGTGCGGCTCGACATGTGCATCGGCAAGTTGCTTGATCTCGGTCGTCTCTGCCGTCATGACCGTCCTGCTCACGGGCGCTATCAACAAGCGAGAAGCAGTTGGCCTGGGATGAAGGTGGCATCATCGCAGTGACCAGGCCAATTGGCCGCAGACGCAACTTCGGGCTGCGATGATGAAGTGATGGGAGACTGGCGAGCGGCGTAGCATCAGCGCTCCTGGAGGGAGGCATTTGCAAGCGCTGGATCTTGCCGATTTCCCGGGCTGAAAGCACATTCGCTGTAGTGCTGGATGAAAACACGGTCTTGCAGCATGGGACATTAGCCATTCTTTCTACGGCGAATGAGTCCAGGCGATGATGCCGGGCCTTCACAAGATGCTGGGAGTCTGCAGCAGTTAATATTAATATGTGAATCAGGACAGCTGATTTGATAGCTCTCTTGTATCTTCCACATCCTACAAAAGCGCTCCACTCACACACCTCCGTTCTCTGACATTAGGCTTGAAAGGCAAAACCCAGCGCACCGCGACCGTCCTCCGCATCCTTCGGTCCGTATATGCGAGCAGATGGTGCCTGCTATCTCGTTCATGACTCACCGTTCGGCCGCCCGCTCTGGGAAAGCGGCTGATCTCTGAAGTTTGCTGTAAATGTTTCGCTGTCGGTCTGTATCGTCTTCTTTCTCTGTGGGATTAACGTGGTAAGGTTGGTTCTCGGTATTAGCCCTCTGCAAAGCCACGCCCACTCTGAGACATGGCCCTGGACGGCCTATGCGCCATGTTCGCGCAGATCGTGCAGCTGAGAGCAAGCGCATAAGCAAGTGAGCGAGAAAGATGCTCACCCCGGAGCAGCGCCGCAAAGGCACCACCGAGCATGCTGTCGTGTGATGTTGAAGCTGCTCCTTCGCTGCTGGCGGAAAGCGGGCGCAAGGAGGAGCCGATCTTCGTCGATGACGGCGAGCGCAAGGTAAATAAAACGCGGCGACGGCCGAAAACGGGGGCCAGAGGCTTATAAATGCTCGTACATGAAGTGCTCTCGGCTGTTTCGCTCCAGCCTTGACGTTCCCGAGCTGCACATGGCTGTTGAGCATCTGAAAGCGGCCGCACGAATGCACAGGGAGGCTCGATGAGCCGTGCATCGGGCTTTGCGAAGACTTTACTGCCATGTGAATCTGTGGAGCAACCACGGCATCTAGGATCATCGGTCCGTGGAATGGAAACATCCGGCCAAAGCCCACGGGGACGATGCCGGATCTTCCGAGTGTGGTGAACACGTCGGGGCGGGAGAAGGATCGGAGGGCAACGACAGGTTGGCGGGTGGCGGCAGGACTGAAATAGGATCTGCACTCCGGTGATGT
This sequence comes from Saxophila tyrrhenica, assembly GCF_035928015.1. Taxonomy (NCBI): domain Eukaryota; kingdom Fungi; phylum Ascomycota; class Dothideomycetes; order Mycosphaerellales; family Extremaceae; genus Saxophila; species Saxophila tyrrhenica. Next base: position 174,888 of record NW_027041735.1, on the reverse strand, counting down.
TGGCTGGACGTCTCTTCCACCGAATCGTATGCAGCTACGAAGAAGCGTCGGCCTGTGGCGGTGCTCTGTTCCATTAGCTTGAAGTGCGCTGGACGATAGGTACAGCAGATCAGTAGCGAGCCTTCCGCTACTGTGCCTCCAACCTCCACTGATGTGCACGTGCCATTCCTTGACGCACCATGTTCCAGTTCCGCCATCAATGGGTGCTATAAGAGAGTATGGTGCGGCTGGCCAAGAGACCGTGTTCGAATCAGTCGAATTTCCACGCATGTCACAGTAAAAGCAACGGTGGCGCACATGACCGCGGCGTCGCAGATCCATTGAAGATCCACACTACGTTGTCCGATCCCTCGCTCTTTCATTTTCGGCTCCCTGCTCGCTTGCACGGACCCTACATACCCCTTCAGCTCGGGAGAGGCTGATGCAGACGCCATGATGTTTACTGCGTTGAGTTGCAGTGATCATCAGACCATCCAGTAGGTTCGACTCATCCAATAAGCGACGTGCGCTCGACCAGCGCTAGCAGAATTCGGCGTCCCTCAGCTGGTGGCGTTTGCTGGAGGATCTGTGGCTGCTCGTCAGTAGACATGTGACGTAGTTGTTGCCATTAGCACGCATTTGTCCGTGCAATGGAGCTTTAGAGGTGCCGACAGCTTCCGCAGTAGACGCCGGATGTGGAAGGTAAGTCTGGATTGGCCGCATGCATACCTCTTGCCCCGGCGGGCCAGGCCGTCCACGAGTCTCTGTGGCGTCGTCAAGCACGGCTGGACTGGCGAAGACTCGCCAATGTGCACCGACCTTCATCTCTGTCCCTCTAGTTGTACAGCGGCTAGTAGCTAGGAGCATTCTCCAAGTATCAGACCAAGCTGGGTATTGGCCCAGCATCGATGGAGTGGCGAAGGCATCTCCGAGTTGGTCATTGCATAAGCGTTTGCTCGTGATCAAGCTTGAGTCACTGAGGACAGCACATCGGACGTGTGGTTGGCACAAACGGCAGCAGGGCAAGAATCGCGCAGGCTCGGGAGAGCGTCACATCAAGGAAGCGTGCAGTGCGGGTGCTAGAGCACAGCTACGCTGGTTAATGATCGGTCTCTGGCGGTGGAGAGTAGGCGGCTGTCGCTGGGAGGAAGAAGTCTGAGTGGCGACCAAGGACGCCTCTCGGGATGGTGGAAGGTGCCTGCGCCGAGCCGGCTTGCCTGCATTGCTGTGTCGGCAGCGCTGAGATGCTCGCCCATCCCTAAGCCATTATGATCCACATCAGCTCTCGGAATGTTTCCTCGAGATACTAGCTTACGCCGCTTTCGGTCTTCCCCTGTGCTCAAGTCTGCTTTAGCTATCAAGTCTCGCGAATGAGGAGAACGACCCTCCTCACGCCAGAGTATAGATATCGTAAGGACAATCGGCCCGCGGACGAGCACGTTGTGACAGGAGGGAACGATCATTGCGAGGTATTCGAGGAGTCTTCAGCTTGACGTTGCGGTTGAGGTCGTTCGCAGAGTGACAAGGACGGAGTATAGTCTTACAGTCTTGTAGTCGTAGTGCGGCGCACAGTAAAACCGCTGCGTGTAGAGGGTGGAGGTGGCGAAATGGATCGGACACGCCTGTTCAGTGTGCATAGGCATTTGGGAATGAATGCGTACGTGAACGCGCAGCAATGCTGTCATGTGAAAGACCCGAAGCGACGCAAACAAACGCGTTCCGAACGCATTGAGAGATGCGAACTGTCATACCAACGAGCGAGGCAACTCTCCTCCTCCAACACAGGCTTGAAGGGCTACCCAATGCAAAGAAATGGCTCCGAGCCAGAGAGATCAAGACGAAACGTTTGGGATGACCCTTCTCCAGGACCCTGTCGCAAAGACAGAGGACATGATGAAAAGATGGGTTGGTAGAAATCAAAAATTGTGCCGAATCCCCGCACAAGGCAGGGGAGACACAAAGAGTACACTGCGGGCGTGCAATACAGGTACCCTGATGTGGAGCAACGAGATGTGTGAGCCTGTGCCCGCGGTGCCCTAGCTTGCCAGGCTGGGGACCCCCTGAGGGGTAAAGTATGAAGCAGAAAGAGAGAGGTTGCAAAAAGGCAGCGGTCCAGCTTTTGTAGCATATGTGAAGCCTCCAGAGCTTAGCGTGATGAGAAAAGTACAAGCGTGAGTAAGAGTACCGGAGGTGAGTGAGTGTCAGAAGTGACTGAAGCCTCCCTTGATAAGCATAAGCTTGGGCACGATCTTTGGCCTCTACTCCTGGCTGCATCAAGGTCGGGAGAGAGGGTTGGACTTTGGGCTTCGATGTTGAGAGTCCAACAAGCCAGCACCAGCTACCATACTACCCCGACCGCCAACTAACCGAATGGTAAGAAGAGCAAGCAAAGCTTCTCCTTGCCCACAGGCCGCGACCAGCAGGTGTACCTCCATTCAGGATTTCAGCATCCGCTCGAGGCACACCAATGCGGCTGAAGAGACTCTCATCACGCTAGAATGCCCACTCGTCTCTCCAGTCTATCTGTCCCGGGAGATCACGAGCAAGAGGCAATGGCTCAATCGATCAAACCACGAGATCGGCTCTTGGACTCAAACGATCGGTGGCGACAGAGCCAGCAGAGCACGCGCGATACTTCCAGTTGATCAAGCGGTTGAACGAAAGCATCCACTCTACGATCATCTGGAACTCCTCTTGAAGCCATTGTATATCCGCGCATGGATCTCCACCATCTACTCAAAGTCGACCATAACGGTGGCCTAGGGCGACCGCACAGCAAAAACTCGACAACGCGTCTGGTTTCGCACTTCGATCCCCAAAGGCAAACGCCAGCCTCAACGGTCTCTTGGGGGTGGCTGGCTTCGCATCAGGTGAACTAGCTGTCACCAGATCGCGGTATCGACACATCTCTCCAAGCCCTCAGCAGTCGAAGACGGACTCAAAACGACAGACAGTGCAGTTGCAAAAGGTCAGACGATGTCAGCAGATGGAAGGCAACGAGAGGCCGGACTGTTTGAGATAGTTGGTAAAGTCCCCGGGGTCGTCCAAGATGTTTTTGCCCTACTTCAGACCATTTTCTTCCCACACCGTCGTCACTTTCCTAAGAAAGACTTGCCCGCATCCCGAGTACGCCACAGCCTCTGTACTACGCTCCCACAATCCCCACGTTCTCGTCCATCGACGACGGCTCAACCTCCCGCCAGCCGATGCCGGCACCAGCTTCATGGAGACGAGCAGCTTGTCCTCCAGGCGCAAAGATGCCATTGTTTGCTCCAGTAGGAGCAGCAAACGACCTGCTCCGTCGGGGCCGGAGTATGCTGCTTGGCTGAGGACTGTTGTTGATGAAAGGAGCAATCTGGCTGGGCAGGAGTCCGCGGCGATGAGGGAATGGACGAAGCAGTGTCAGCTCCAACAGGTGGACAATGCTACGTTGGGCAATTTTTGGCCATCTCCTATAGGCTGCGGCACACTTGATGGATTATCTCAACAGCGCGCGGTGTGGCGGGCATTCGGGGAATGGAGAAGCTTGAGCTTGAAGGCGAAGAGGCAGTGAGTGGGGAAATTAATGGATCTTAAGCCGTTTGCAGGTCACTCTTGCTCGAGATCTCAATAAGATCAACATGTCCCTCTCCACTCCGTCCCAGTAAACATCCAACCTTCTTCATGATCTAGTATGCCAACAACAAGCCCAAACAACGACCAAATTCCTGAGCGACGAGCTTTCCCTCCATCACCGCACCTCCACACGCAGGTCGTCCCACACGTCATCCCAGAACGCTGAAGACCGTCAGCAAGTACTTTACATGACGGGGCAGCTGAAGAGCTCACCACGCCGCAGTCTTGGACATCACGGGGGCGAATGTACACCGTTCCGTCAAATCCGCTGTCACGGAGCGCACGGCAAACACCAGTAACTCCTACCACGATTGGAGCGACAAATCCCTGACCCTGCGCTGGAGGAAGGTTGTTCGGACCAGGATTGTAGACCTTCGGAATCTCTAGATGTACCTCAAGCGTCTGCAGCTGCGGAAGATGGTCGCGGATCTGATCGATGGTGTCCGCGATGTGGTCCAGTTATCCTGGAGATGGTCGTCCCAGAACAAGCCGTTGATGAAGCCGCTTGGAACATTGATTGTGATACGGATATGTCGAATGCCACCCAGCTGATCCAGATCGCGCAACGGGATCAGGCCGGTCCGCACGCTCGCAGGCCCACCATCCTCCGTCTAAGGCCCGACCAGCACCACTAGGCAAACAACCATCGACACCGAGCCATCGTGGACCACACTATGAACAGCCGCGACGGAACACTACACGATACTGCCTTGAAGCGGCATTTGCTTGCTGAACGAAACATGTGAGCAGGCCCATCTCTTTCAGGCGGAGGGCCGTTTTCAAAGAGTGACCCCCTCAGCGTGCTGGACAAGCACACAAGCCTTGCCGCAACCCCGGCCGCCTTCTTCGATTCTGGCCCTGGTGTACAACTGACTCTGAGTCCAGACGAACTGACCGCTGCAGCGTTTCCGCAAGACCTGTTTGGTCCCAGCAAACAATGCAGGCTCCGGGGGACGGATCGGGGGACGGATAGTCAGGTGGAAGACAAAGAACATTGCCGCTTTGCTCGGCACCCGCGCGCATCGACGAGACGGCCGCAGAAGGCGTTCTAGGCTTTAGGCACTTCGCCATCAGCACGCCGTTTTAGCGACTTCCCAGGCAATTTGAGAATCCACTGCCAAAACCGGCAATCAATGGCGAGAGCAACACAGTCCTGCCCAAGGAAGAGCTGTCGCCACCGGCAATTTTGGACGAGCTACGTATCGCCGCAACGCCTCTACCTCCCATAACGCAGGATCCGAACATTGAAAGCCACACCATAGAGAACCGTCGACGGACAAGATGGGCCGTTCTCGCAACCACACTGTTGACAGCATTCGGCAATCAGTCTCGCCGCGGCAAAGCACGTGAGGCAGTATTCAGAACGTGGTGAGAAAAGAGCGGGGCTTTCGTCGGTGAGAGTACATGTCGCAGCCACCATGAGTTGAAGCTCCCCGTCGCCGCTTCGGCAGCAGAGCGTCAGCGAGGCTTCCTGCTGCGGGTGGAACTGGCGGACAGCACCGTGCAGTCAGCGACATCTGCGAGTAGCGGGATGGCGGGATGTGAGAGCTTCAAGGTCTTCAAGGGAGATGTAGAACGATGCAGGGGACGGACTGCGCGGCGGGATCGGACGAGTATGATGGCTCGGGAGGCATTCCGTGCAAGGGTATTGATGTAGCTAATGTACCTGGATATGAACTCTCTCGCCACCGCATCTGTCCACTCAAGAAGCCCACTCTCACCTCCACCAGCAGGCTCGAGATGTCTACAAGTCGCGCCGCAAGACAAAATCCTCTTGGCGTTGTGGAAGCATCACCAAAACTCGCACTGCTCGCAAGCGCCTGCAGGCCCTGATCTCAATGTTCCCAAGCTCTTCCGCCCGCCAACGGGCTTGGTTATCATCGGTGTTCACTGTTGTTTATCGGCCGTATTCTCCAGGTCGTGAGTCGCAGAACGTGGGTCCTGCCAGTCCTCCTTCGCCCCGGCGTCGTCGACCGGGGGATCGAAGGACTCCGGCGCCATGCTTGCTCGAGGTGGCCTCCAGGTGGGGGCCTGGAGCGGTATCCTCGCGGTTGTCTGGGGTTGTGTCTCTTCTCGCCGTTGTGTCTGACGCCGCGCCTCTGGCGCATCACCTCGTCCAAGCCTTGACATCCAAGTTGCGCATCCGGATGCTCAATCCCCGGGCGGGGTCTCCAGCTCTCGAGGAGAAGCTGACCGTCAAGCTTCCGGTGGCCTGCCTCTGCGGAATGAAGGCGTACGAGGTTCGCGTGGTCGAGAAGATCTGGATGTCGTGACCGGCTAATATTCGCCGGCAGCCATGGCAGGAGGTGGAGTGGGAGATATGAGGAGACGTTGCAGGCTGCGTCTCGCTGTTGTGCTGGATCATTGTGACAATGTCGAGAGCCGCAGCCCGCTTTAAAAAGAGAATCGTCAGCTGATGCCCGTCGTGATATGTAGAGTTATACGAACAGTTCCGCAAATCCCCGCCGAGCTGCAGCTCTCTTCATGCTCATTATTCCGCTGCTGCTTACGCTGATGCATCCTCCGCCACCGGTCAGATCAGCCGTACCCGTTCGTTCGTGTGCTGCAGTGGTTTGCTCAGGTTGCCACCAGATCGCTCACTTGGAGCTGGCTGGGCTGACATCTTACGATCGAGATGCCTACAGGAGGAGGAGACCGGGCAGCGAGGAACACTGTAATGTCTAGACAAAGCCTGCGGTGGAATTTGGAGGGTTGGATGCTCGAGTTGCTGTAGGGTTGGCGCTCTGCGGGTGGCGCATTAACCCAATCCGCTGCACTTCGGCCCAAGTTGTCCAACTCCTTTGCATGACTGCGCTGCACCGAGACTCAAAAGGGGTGTTGTCGACGATTGGGATCGTTATTGGTTCAAGGCATAGCCGCAAGTAGATGTTCGGTGTCTTCGATACTCATATTGCTCGTCTGCATTTCTAAGCTGCTGACCTCTGAGCTGCTCCACCTCGAAGCGGCTGACCTCCGTTCGAATCCTCCACCTCCTTCGCGTCTTGGTTCATATTGTATGGCGTTCTTCGCTCGATAATTCGCTCGAGAACTCCGGTGGGGCTCTGGTCGTTCGTTTTTCGCTCGCCAAAGTCGAAGGCGAGTCGTTCCAAAGCACAGCTGACGGTGGCAACGAACGTGGTTCTAATGCGAGCGTGATTAGCTGGCTAAGCGCCTCGGGACGGGGAGTTGGCGGAGGCGGACGAGGTGTTATACTGGACTTTGGGGCAAGAGACTGCAGTGGAAAGCGATAGCGAACGATCGTCCATGCAACGGCGGGTCGAGTATAACAGCGAAAGAGGCTCAAGTGTGTTACTGTCCGTACAATGCGATGCTTGTTGCTTCAGACCATCCCTCGTCCCTGGCTCCAGACTTCCCACACCCCCAACCGCCGCGCGCTAACAACCAAGGAGCTCCAGGCAGAAGTCTTCGTCAAGATCACACGCGCTACTGGCCTGCTCAGCCCAGATCGAGCGTGCCAAAAGGATGGCAATCACGTGGGTCCGTCCACTTTTGCAGGTGTGTTGTCCCTCTCACGCTAGTACATATGGTATCACGCTGGCGTTCACGGGCGTTCAAAGGCCTATAAAATCTGCCTCTTGCGCTGGGAATGTTCTCTTCTTTTTCCTTCAGCCCGGCGTGGCATGGCATGGCAGCAGCAGGGTGGTTTTTCCTCCTCATTTCTGTCGTGGGCACCGAGATCAAGCAGTCGGTTGTCCTCTGATTTGTTCTTACAGTCAGATGTGTCCTCTCCGACTGGGCACTACGGCATACTTTTTGGTTTTACCCGATGAGCAATGGGCGCTCGACTGTTTTTTCATCATTGTCTTTGCCATTGGCAGGGCTCTGGAGAAGAATCTCCCATCTCCAGCCTCTTCAACGTGCCCTCTCCCACCTTGCCCTATGTTCGTGCAGACCTTTCTGTCTTTGCCAGTGGTCAACTTCTTCGCATTGACGTCGTGATGTTGTTGTGCCACCAGGCCCAGCGACGCGTCTGGTAGGAAGACAGGAGGAAGACAGCCACCATCTTTCGCGAATCGATGCAAGCTCGATCTTGCCCAATTGAGTCTTCTTGGTCATGCGCTCTCGAGCAACCGCGACGTGGACTTTGGTACTGCAACACCTGGACCCGAAACATCCCGCCTCTTATGTGTCTCCCAGCCGAGTTCTTCCTCCTGGCGCGTAGACCACTGGACGCTTGTGCTCGTCACATCACGCTAATCTCTAGGCGAGGAGTACGTGCTATAAAGAATTTCTCACCGTCCTCAATTCCCACTTCTTCTCTCTAGTGTGGCTGTCAATGCTGAAGATCAATAGTTTGACAGGCACATCAGGCACGTTGGCTGGCCTTCGGGTTGGCCGGCAAGCAAAGGTTGTGACATAGCTTCTTTGGCAGGAGCTTAGATCAAGTCGAAAGACGCGTACAGGAGACCGTCTGCATCGTTCTTACACCGGTGTTGTTCGGGCCGAAGGCGTACATTCCAGATGGATTTGCATTCGTTCAATGTTCTGCTCCAACTCCAATTCTTGTCCACGTTCAAACTTGATCCCTGTCTGCTTCTTCTTCGAACTCTTGTTTTGCGCGTTCATACATGTCCTGTAGCTCGTCGCACTGGCACGTGCAACCAGTGAAGAAGCCATGCTCACGCGCCGCTGCCTCCACCCAGCGTTGGCACGGATTCAAAATGACGCTTGAACAGTGAGAAACGGGGGAAATGGGTGACAGGAGGCGTTCCCCCTTGAGCCGCAGACAACAGCATCTGCTATCGAGCGCTACTGTCCCTGCGAAGCTCTCCCTGCTTCATCCCATCTGTTCGCTGCAATCGACCTCTCCGCGCCACAGCTTCTGCCAAGGATCCAATTCAAATCAGTGCAATCAAAAAACACCACAACAGAGGTCATGTGAGCAAGCCAATGCCTACGGATCGCCCCGCCCTCCTCCTACACAGCCGGCGTCAAAACACCCCCTCACCTTCTGCCTCCCCTTCTTTTCCTCTATTGATTAACGAAATCTCTTGGCCGTACTCCAGACGTTCCGCGACCTCTGGATACGACCAGCACAACTTCTCATCCGCTCTAGTGCTCGTACTACACCGCGGTCGCGTGCGTGCCGTGAACAAGGCTGCTTGTCCTTCTCCATGGCAAGCCGGCAGGAAGGGAAAGTTCAGATCAACGCTTTGGGCCTTGCATGATGGATGGGGCGACGGTGGGATGGGGCGGCCGATATGCAGGCACCGAGGCAGCAGGAGGAATGGCAGCATTAACTTCGCTCGCAATGCCTGCTTTACTGATTGCACACATTTCTAGATAGCAACGATGACGTATCAAGATTTCAGTTTCGCCGCATCTCACTTCTAAGCTGCTTTAGCCATTTCTTCCTCCTTCTTCTTTTACCTATCTGTTCTGCGCGCCAGCAAAGCGCCCTTACCATCACACGACGGAGAACACCTTGAAGGCCACCTTGTGGTGATGCGGATGACCTGCCAGGCCGCCAGGAGCTACTCGCTGGTGAGTTCTTGCACTGAAAGAGAGAACGAAAGCACTGGCGGGAAGGCCATGAATTCGGAGTGCAGCTGCTAATTGCATCGGCTGCAAGTAGGGGGATCGCCACGAACGTTGCGACCTCCTTATGAATGCAAGCAGCTTTCCATCTATAGCCGCCTGTCGCCGCTTCTGAAAGGTGTGTGCGGCGTGTATCCTGAGGTCTGGGTGTATCAGGGCAGATGAGGGGAGGTCGTGGGTAGCCAGTTCTACTGCTTCATGCCGGCAGTGGACTGTATTTCGTTGCAAGTTGCAACCAGGCCCCGGGTAGGATATTATTCGGGGGTTGGCATCGGCCAAGCTCCCGCTTCGTGGCTAGAAATGGGACAACATTCTTCGCTGCTGGGCCTGTATCTACGTCAACGGCCTCCGGATGAGGATCTGGGTCGGGTCCAGTGCATGTGTTGCTCGATGTTTGCTTCCACTCAAGCCAACAAACAGCTTCAGCTGCCATAAAAAGCAGGGCTAGCAGCACGATCGACGTCAGTACAGTCTCAAGATGTTTTAATAGAGGTGTCAGTACTCTCTACTCTTTGGCAAGCACACCCATATGTGCAGGACGGGCGAGACAGGTCCCGTGCATGAGACTGTCTCGAACATCGTTGACTGTAGCATTTAAGTGGTGCTGTGAAGGCTATCGCATTCCATGCCTCCTTCCAAGCCTTTCTCCCGCGTCGGCGTCGTGCTCATCTCCGTCATCGCTGTCATCGCAAGTGGCCCAGGCCAATTTCCAGGTGATCAAGGACATGTCGTCTGGCTCATCCCCCGCCTATGCGACCACGCCAGCTTCCACGCTGCGCTCGTCAACGCCACCGCCGCTTCCATAGCAGCTACCAGTCATGTATTTTTTATGCTTTCTTGCAGTCGGCAGACACCCTGGAAAATATACCCTTCGACACACCTGTATATTGAGGCCTGCACCTGCATCCCGCGTTTGTATTATTACTGACAATAGGATCGTGAGAGGGGATGCGGTATTCCTGGAGTGTGACAACACGGGAGTCTTGCTGTCATCCCAAGCTGCTCACACCTGCAGGTGTCATTGAAGCGAAGATGAGAACGTCTCAGTTGGCTCCGCTCGGCCTGGCTCAAGAGGGTTCCAAACATTGCACCAGTTATTCTCGCGGCTTGAGGAGTTGCTGCTGCCCGATGGGTGGAAGAACGCAGTGAGAGAAATTCAATGCAGCCCGTCGGCGTCATGAAAGCTCGATCTTTCGACATCTCCTATGGCGTTTGTCGCTGTCCGGTGATCCAGGCACGGACGACCCTTGAGTCTGCAGACTTGATGCCTCGTGCTGCTCCAGGCATGCTTATGCACGAGCTCGCCTTAGTCCTTCTTGCCACCGCTGGCTGTCTTCTTCTCAGCGGAGGAGGCACAGACAGCGGCGAGATACTCATGTCCAGTCAGTTGGAGGTCTCTTCAATCGCTTGAGATTGCTTATGCGTTCGCGCAGACGTTATTTCTTCCAGATGCCGTCGTTTCCAGTCATTATTTGAACCGAATGATAGATTCCTCTGTTGCGCTCGCACATGTAATCCTGATGGAGTAGGCTGCAGCTTTAGAGCCGGCCACGGGCAGCAGATACTGCGTTAGCAGGATCAGGTCAAATGTGGAATGGATATATCAGCTCGACGTCCTTACCGATGTATTCCAGCTTAGAGGCGATCTGATCTTTCGCGTGAATTCTCGGATCGAACATGACGTCAACTTGCCTTTGTTGATCTCTTCACATGCTTGAAGCTACTTTAAATCCTTGCTCGACCCTCAAGCTTGTGACCTTACGACATCCTTCAAACTCGGCGTTCGCAACACCTAACATCACACCCAGCTCGACAGAAAACATCTCGACCTCAAGCGACCGAGAACCCCAATCGCTATAGTACCCTGACCAAGTTTCACCTGCTTCTAACGTCCCCGAGCATCATCGCTTCTCAAGAACCCAGCGGAAGATCGAACATGGCGTCCATCGCCACAAGCGACAATGTGGAAGCAATCGAGCGCAACACCACCACCGAAATCGATGCCGCAACAGACAGCCCGTCGTCCAAGTGCTACCTTCTCGCTCTCCCAGCCGAGCTCCAGAACAAAATCTTCGACATGGTCGTTCCACACCGCGCCATTATTCGTCCCGAGGTGATCGATGGCGTCTACACCACTCGTATGCGTGAGCCAGCTCTGCTCTCAGTGTGCCGTACAATCCGTCAGCAGTTGCGCGACTCCTACTATCGCGACAACTACTTTCGTATCGGATACCGGGATCTTCCAAAGAGGCGCGGGGGCAAAGCACACATGTGGCCTCGCTTCACGCTCGAGAAAGTCCTTTCCGTGATGGATCAGCTCGATGGCCGCTTCCACTTGATTCGCAACATGGAGGTATTGCTGTCCGACCAGCCCGGGACGGACGACGGCTACGACCATATCACATTCATCCTCACGTTCCGCGTCGTCCATGGAACGTTCTCGGCTTCGGCACATGAGAGGGGAGAGTCGGTATCAAGGCTCTTCGAGCAGGTCAAGGCATTAATGTGAGAGAAGAACGAGGGCAAGCTGAAGCTGCCCGCCAATCGGCCTGCTTTGCAGTGGAGGTGATGTTGAGTTCGAAGGAAAGGAGCGAGTGGAGTGGGATCACCATTTGACCGGGTGACAGAACTATAGCGAGCTTGGAATGAGTCAAGTGGCGGAGAGCGTCAGAGTGGCAGCCGGGGACAACAATGCAGCTAGGTTGAAAGGGTATGACGGTCGGCTTGACCATCTTGGAAGCATAGTACCGTTGATTCGTAGCTACAGTAAGCACATTTGCCCCCATCACGCATGAATTGATAATTGATCTGCTTCGATGCCATACGTAATACATGACGCCCATGCATACTTCCTGCGCCCTCGTGCTACGCTCGTTCTACAGCTTAGCTCGAGAGCGAGGCGGGCCGAAATCAGAACAACAGGCGCGATTCACCTTCGGGCGATGGTGAAGGCAGGTCGTGGATGCTCGAGCAGATTGTAGCTCCTGTATGGAACGGAAAAACGGTTGTATCAGGGGGAGGGTAGGACAGTGCAGCAGAATTTTGCAAGCGATAACGGGGAGGGTGTTGAGATACTGCTAATGCAAAAGAACGATTCACCACGTGCTCGAACCCTGGTTCAGCCAAGACTGAAGCAAAAAAAAGAAGATGTAATGTTTCACCCAAACCCCAGCTACTGCTAGAATTGACGAGCTACTTCAATCAATTTGATCTGCCATTTTCACCTGGACTGTAGCTATGGAGCTAAATTCATTGGCTACTTCGAGCTTGTTTCATATTGTCATTGCCACTGCCGGTGCCAGCTGATTAATACGTACGTTTGCACCTTTCAATCCGTCGATCGGTTGATCTATGGAAGCAACAAGTTTAATTAAGTATATAACACATGCATTACACCTCCGCCGAGGAACACCTGGTGCTGCGTCGTACACATTTCGCAAGACTACACACTGCGACTATTCGGTTGAACACACCATGTGCTCGCATATTGAGGCTATCTATCATCATCGATACACCGCATCAGCGCCTGCTCCCTTGTCTCCGCCACCCACATCACGCCATCTAGATACTAAGCACTCCTCCTTCCAAACCCAAGACGGCAACCTCGGGCCCGCTGAACCCCGTCCAGGCCAGCATGTTAAAAATGAACGAAAACCCTTGCGGAAGGCACGAGTCGTCCCTGCGGTGGTAGCAGCAACAACTTGATCTCACAGGACTCCCTTCGGCGTGTACTTCACTACGCCATGGATCTAGAGCACGGTATCGCCCCCTGGTCGGCGATTCCTAGAGGGCCATTGTTCGCAGCCACGATTGAGCATTTAACCGAAGGGCGATTGCATGAAGCTACTTTTCTCACCCAACGGACCACGGCATGGGCGCAAAGAGGTGATAAAGGGGATATCCTGCACGGTCTGGGAGGCTAGGGAAGGCGAGCAGCTGATCGACCACGCCGGGCGACGGCATGGATCGAATAAACGTCCACAGCGTCACGGCATACGTTCGAGCCTCCGAACACTGATACACTCCATTGAATGTACCTCTGCGACGGCGCGCAGTGGCTCACCGTCCACTTTTGCCTCACTGACGTGGACACAGACACCTTCCTCTGCGCTCGAGAACCCATCGCTCACGCTTATCTCCAGACCAGCTACCTTCTATCTGAAGCGATCCTCCAAGCACCATGGGAATTGGCTTCGCCGCGCCGCACGACCGCTCCTCGCTGCAAAGCAGCGCTTGTCGCTTACTCTGCAACGAATTATTAGCAAACAAAGCAGTATTGCGACAGCGCTACATCCCTGGCTACCACGACCGATCGATGCCAGGCTGCAGCAGGACGTTTGACGCTTCAAGCGAGAGACATGACTCCTGGCCACCGCGGCGCACCCGACGGCGGATTCGCAGCGACGGCGAACGGGCCATGCTGTTCGGAAAGATCAACAGTAGCATTCTCCGCCACTGCGCTTCCCTCCTCCTTCTCCTCCTCGTCCCCCTCTCCCTCAACGAGCCGCTTACGCGCGAGCTCATGCCTAAAGCCGGCTCCGCACAGGCCACATTGAAGACCGTTTGGAGTTGAAATGCAACGGTCGGACTGCGCAAGAGAAAAGCACTAACAAGGGGAATGAATATCGATGCGCTGGGGCGACAAGTCATTAGAATGCAGAAGCGCCTTTCAGTCTGCGCCAAATGAATCGAATCAAAGCATATCGAGGCGATGGGGAACAGTCGCCAGAGCAGGGCAATGGCAGCCCGCGGAATGCTGCTGGCATCTATCCCTGATGCTCCGCTCTCGCTCCTCTTCGCCGAAAGGTCAGCGAGCGCTGGCGTTGTTCGGTGGCTTTTTTGCGCAATTCATGGACGTACTGATAGTCACGGAAGCATACAATGAGCGACGGCACGTAATGAGGAACGCTGAGCGTGGCGGCAGAACGACGTCTGCAGTCCGCACCAGAGCAAGCCAACGAAGATATGCCTCACAACACTGCCGAGTAGCTGCGAGCTTGATGTTCCAAGTGAATCCATACCTGGAGAGCTGCGCTGGTAAGAGCTCGGGAAGGCGCATCCGTTGAACGCACATCGATAGACGGACGCGCGATATGCGGGCTCTGCGGTGCGGACTGGCTCCGTGATAGAGCCAATGCAGGATGGTGTTCTTGTGGAATGGCAAAGGTCCGGCGTCACCCTGCGCAGAGCCACGTTTTGGTTCAATCTACCGCATTGCGGGCTCCTAAATGTGTCGAGCATATTGATCGTAACTCATGCTGTTTGTCCAATTGACCTCAACCCATCATTCAACTTCCATAATTCTAACGTCTTGCCTGAACCGTTCTGTCTGGGAAGTGAGTTTGTGGCAGCGATCGAGGTCTGCTTGCCGCTTGCCCAACGGTGCTTATTTTTTTCAGCATTAACTTGTCCTGAGGTGATTTTTGCTTGGGCGTGAGGACAGGCTGAAAGGCTAGTCGGAGCGAGAACACTGTTGACAATAGGTTGCTGAAGGGGCGGCTTTGAGGTTTGTTGGCCACATCGCTTTCGTCCGTTGTTGACAGCGTGCCCGGGAGAGGGATGCTGTTCCTCAGGCTCCCTCGTCGATCAGTTCTTCTGTCGCCTATTTGGACTCTCGCCCACGATCGTGCCGTCTTGTTTCTCGATGGTGCGATAATGCGAGAGCTTCTACATGTAGGCTCAGCTGGTCCTCCTTCCGAATGCGGCAAGCTCTCCTTCTTGCCGTCATCGCATTCGACTTGGCCACGTCCAGACTTCCCAACCTTGGGCCTCCTACCTCCTATGAAGAGACCTCGTACCGAACACGAATACTCTGCACATTACCAACATATCTTAAACCGCAACAGACGGTACTTGGTCAAGCCTCTCCTGCATCAACATAGGCGTAGCTGCTATCGTCACCTTCCAAAGTACTCCTTTCGACACTGAGTGCCTTTTCATCGCCGCCCTTTCCCTGCCAAAACGCCCTTCTCTGCAGCCTCCATATCTACCATCGCCGAGAGTAAGCACGGTATGCCTGCCGATCTCTTCTCCTCCAGCCAAACAGATGGCATGCTGACTTCAGCCTCCATAGATGTCTTTCAACGGATCCGGAGAACTGCTCCCAGCCGCTCGCACCCGCATCCTGCTCTACATAATGGAGAGCCACTACGAAGACGAAGACGACCGAGACACGTACGTCGACTTCTGGCTGTGGATAGCTGGAGTCTTGCGCCTGGCTGTGGATGGTTGGAGTCTTGCGCCTGGCCGGGGAAGCGATGGAAGGCGATGAGGATCTAGAGGCAGAGGCGAGCGCAGTTGAAGGGCGTCTCGAGCAGGGTGAGAGCGATGCCGGCAGTACAGCGGGCGAAGAGGCAATCAATCGCGACACCGCCGAAGGAGACCGCATCGCCCTCCTCACGACAATCATGCAGCAGCACCATGACGAGGAGGACGAACAGGGTTTTCAGTCGGAATGTCTCTCTGCTACCGCCTGTCCCTTTGCACGTTGGTTTGTTCCTCAAGACTGCGCTGCGCTTGATCGGGCTCCTGCTCTCAACGCCATGTTCGCCAATAAGTTCTTCCAGACAATAGACCCGTCCAAGACGCTCTCGGTCAGCTCATAGCGATGCTGATGTGCTCCCGTATTGGAGGTGGAATGATGCTTGCTAACAACGACGCCGGTTTGCTACCGCTCACGGCTTGGATGTGTTGATGTCTGTAGATGCGATGGCGTGATGCTGATCTCGTCGTCGCCGGTGCCTCCAATTCACCCTCCATCCAAGGTACACACAGCCCTAGTGATGCCTAGTCGTGACCCGGATGATTGTAACTGATGCTATGCTTCAACGATCCAGTACTACCATCCGCAAAGCATGATGTCGTCGCCCAATACTCTTCAAGAGATGACACGCAGCTGTGCCAGTTCCGCTCCATCGTTGGTGATAGGGTGATTCGAATGGGATGGCTTCATCCATACATGTCTTGCGCAGATCAATCTTAGAGCCACGCGGCGCAATGTCCGCCTTTTCCTCTAGACCTTACATGGGATACGTACGACCATGACACCGGCACAGGAAAGTCATGTATAAGACTAATCGATGATTGGGGTCATCCACGACCGAGAGGACGGCCTCGGATCCTCCTTGGCGGATGTGTAATGCATGTGTTGAACAAAGAACAAGATCGTATGCTGCCATAGATCGCAAGATCGACATGTGAAAGGTGTTAACGTACGTATTCCCCTATCCTCAGCTAAACACCGGCTGGCGGCAAGACAATGGTTGTTGAAACAAACTCGAAGTAGCCAACGAATCCAGCATTAAGCTGCGGTTCAGGTGAAATTTGAGATCAAATTCCTTGAATTACCCATCTTCATCTGAACGTGGCCTTCAAATCTCCTCACAACACTACTGCTTTGCAACACTGCGTAGGAGTATTAAGCAACCTCTCCTGCCTGTCTCGTTCCCGACGGCTCTCTTTTGCCCCGTCGACGACAGAACGAGCGAATAACGCCTCGAACCAAAGCTGGGGCTCTGCCACCTTGATCTCCGACACTGCGACCATCAAACAGGCCACGTATCATGCGGAGACGCAGACCACGGCTATACCAGACCTCCTCTAACGACTACAACAGCGGTTGAAACCAGCCGAAGATCTACCCCAATACTGCTCTGACAATTCGGCGCGTCATATGCCGCAATGCAGGTTAACATTCATAGTCAGTTGCTATCAGCGCTGCTGCAGTACCATGTCAGCACCGCTGAAGTTGAGCGAGTAGCAGTGGCAATGTACCATACCATGGAGCACGCAGCAGCCGGGGAGGAGTGAGTGCGCGGTTACGTAGTCAGCGAACCATATAACATGAGGGGACCCGAGGCCAGTCCGGTAGCTCTAGCGGCGCCGATGTCCAGGCGTGTCCCGTAGACAGCTTCGTCGTGTCGCGAAACCAGTCTGAAGGCTTTTGGGACCTCGTTAGACGCAGCAGGCGCAGGTAGAACGGATCAACGACCGCTCCGAACCGTGCGAGGTCAAGCGTGGGGAGCCATAGACGGAAGAGATGTAGTCGTTGAAGAGCAGGATGGAGGCAGGGGACGTGGGTTGTGTAGCCGTTGCTGAGCGGTGTGAGACCGGATAGTAAGAGCGCCGGAGGCACAGAGCGTGGCTTGTAGAAGTAGTCACCGCCTCGCTGAGCCATACATTCCCAAGCAGATGTACCGCGAGAGGCAGACTGTGATGCGAGTCGTATTCACCGCACGCTCCAAGCTATGAAGAATCGCTAGCGGCAGTCGCAGAGCGAGGATGTTAGAGGCGCTCGCCGAGCCGAGTGAGATCGAGCGGTGGTGACGCTGCACTGCAACCTCTCTCGTCGGCATATTGGGCGAGAAGAGAAGGGTCAAGGGTGTGAGCTCACACAATGTCGTGAGGCTTCCGCGCGAGAGGGAACGAGGCCCAAGCTGGCTGACGTGGAGAACGCGAGGGCTGTTTATCGTACAAACCATGGGACTAGTTGACACATAAAACATTGGTGGGGTGGAGAGTGTGGGCGGGCGAACAGCGGAGGTGGGACGAGATGATGGTTTCTATTCATATTCAGAGAAGACATCAAAGTTATACATGTACCGCCAACACATCAGGCAACAAAATGCTGTTGAATATATAAGCAAAGGACCGAACAAGCAAGAACGCTCTCTCCATCGCCGGCCTTTCCAGAACCAAAGTCATCAAAGACCGCCGCATTCTCGTCCCTTCCCACCCCAACTATCGTCCATCCTCTCTTCTCCCGTAGAGCTTCTCAGCATCGTCCAGCATCTTCTAAAAAGAAAGCGGAAGACGCAACACCTGCCTGCAACTCCAAGAAGCAGACGCTGCCAAGATGAGCTTTCCAAGGCCGTTTTCGAACGGCAAACAGACGGGACTGACCGCCAGAGCACTGCTGTCCCGCACTTCTACTGCGCAGACCCGACGCAGTCGGTCAGCTGATGACTGACTCTGCTGCCCCGACTCGACCCTGTCTCTTCGTTTGAGGAAGACGTAACTTCAACGATTTCTAAGCCGAGAGACTGGGAAGAGGGGAATCGTAGGTATAGTACCTTGCGCTCCTCCACGATTGCTGAAGTGGCGTGGTAGCTTTGGATCAGATGATGCGGTTTGGCAAGTAGAGTAGGCAGGAAGGCAGTGGCGAGTAGCTCGTGATGCCCACTTGGAACGTCTCTGAGCAGAGGAGCTTTGAGTGAAAGGGCACTGAGTGTGCTGGGTGGATTTTAGGGCGGTGGAGGGATTGGTTTGAGTTGGAGATGGTTCTACTCTCGATTCACTCCGGTGCTTATGGCGATGTTGTCGTTGGACTGCCGATGTGTACGTTTGATTATTCCAGGGCCATCCTGATGTACTTGCGATGTTCCCGCGGCAAGGCGCTGAGCTACTGCTTCTTCCGAGCCGCCACTGCTGTCCGGCCTGCTCTGCTTCATGGCCGCTGGATGCACACGTCGTTGCCTATTCTGGGTGAGGTCGTTGCATAGATGTCTCGAGGTGGAATGTACAATGCTCTGCGTCTTCTTGTCCAGCTTCAGGACTCTAAGTTGCTGGTTCGTTGTGGTTCTTGTGCCAGGCTCTCGTTGCAGTGCCGCCGTGCCCACAGCCCTGTTCACTCGCCGGCTCTCCATGCGGGCACTTGGGCCTTCAGTAGCCACCAGCCGTACCATAGAACATCCTAGATGCTCGGACGAGCCTCCAACCACACCCATCGAGCCCCATGAGCCCCCGTAGACCTCCGCTGTTCTCGCAACCACCGCCCGCACCGCAGCAGCAGCGAACAGGTGAGGTCAGAGCAAAGTTTAGTCCCCTCTTGGCAATCCGCAGCTCTTCCGCTCGCGCTGGCGGTCACTGTCCTCCACCCACGCCTACCACTGCACAACACCGTCCCGCCACCCTTGCAACCCTGCAAACAGCAGCGGAGCTCCTCATCATCCTCCCTACACCCTTCGCATACGCTGCGCAGTCCTACGATGCCGTGAGGTGGAAGAGGAAGCGCAGCAGGCTCGGTGATGCTCTTGCGGGCGTTGTAGCCTCACCCTACACACACAGCGACGACAAGAGCACGAGGAGTCTGTCGCCCAGCTCCTGAAGCGCCGAGGGGGACAGTAGCAGCGGTATCATAGCCAAGGGCGGAGGGGGGAGGCGGCGACGCCAAGCCTCACTCGATTGAAGCCCAAGCCGACGCTGAAGCCCGCTTCTTCTCACCTCGACAGCAGCCTGACAATGGCAGTACAGCAGGGATGAAGACGAGGATGGCCAGAGCAGTGAGTGCTCCCTCCCCCGGTGAAGCCCAGTGAGGGTAGTAGTGATTGGGGGACGGGGAGGGCGCCGCTGACATCGAGGGCAGAGGCAGAAGTAGCACCGTACCTCCGCTTTTCCGCCGACCGGGCGCTTTATGCCGACTTCCTCCCTCACAACAATATGGCGATGCGATGACGGCGGTGCGCTTGATGATGCGGAGGAGGAGCAGAAGAGGCGGGAGGCTGATAAGAACAACCTGACAACCTCACTGCTGGGGCAGACAAGGGGCGGATGCCGGGCTCAGCCAGCGACGAGGACACCATAACCACACCTCCTCACTTCGCCTTCACGCACTGCTTCAACAGCCTCGCGATCATCGACTTCAGCAGGCTCCCGCTTCCGCCGGGGCAGGTTTCGCCACCGCCGCCCTCCACCGCCCTCTCCACCAGCGGCGACAGCGACGATGAGCGCGCGAGCTCGTAGCAGCGGCTTCATACGATTCAGCGCTCGCTCCGATGGGGCTTTCAGTACGCGGCATCGCAATGAGGAGCAGCACCGCCAATTTGCCACCAACAAGGGCTTGGGTTCACTTCACTTGGGCTTCACTCCGGCCATCGCGGCTTCCTCATCAACAGCCGCAGCGACGACGACAGCGAGCAGACCTCCCTCTTGACCTGCTCGCCGCTTCCTCATATTCTTCGCCGCCGCCACCGCCGATTACCTGATCCCCGCCGAGCTCGGTCGGCTAAAGCTGCTGTTCCCCTCATCGGGCTGTCATCTGCATTTTTCAACACTCTGGCTCCATCTCGTCCGGCCTCAGGAAGGCTTCAAACCTCATCAATACCATCAGAAGGTACGCAAAAGCCGCGTTGAAAAGGAAGACCTCATCACTGAAGTCGAAATAGGCACCTCCACCCCTTGCTTCGGCCCTCCAGCCCAGCCCAGCGGGACGAAACAGAACAGCGTCAACGCACCACCCTTACACCCTCCCATCCACCCATCCAGCAACAGCGCACGCCCGCACGCCCTCGACACTCCCCGCCCACGCACAGAAGAAGAAGAGGCACCCCACGAGGAACTCCCCATCGACCCGATGCTCGTACACAAATCACAGCGCAGAGTTTCGCTTCTTCGACGAGTCCATCGCGGCATGATGCGATTGTCTCTTGTGGGGCGGCTTGGTTTCTGGTATGTGCGTGTGGTTGCGGTTGTTTTCTTGGGGGTTGAGCGGAAGCGTACTTGATGACTTCTCTGGAAGACACTTGTGCGTGGATGCTTGAGCTGGGGGTGGGCTCAAACTTGAGCTGGATGGATGGGGTGGGGGAAGAGCAGCATCACGACGTCTTGCGCTGGACTTCGACGACAACGACGGCATGAAGACATGCTGAAAGTGCCTGCAGGAGCCGCAGACCTCCTACTCTCGGGCTCAAGCACGCACTACGGTCAGTCGATCTCTAGCACCACGACATCTCCGCCTGGCTCTCAACACCTCCGGCGGAAGGCCATCAGCACCTCCATCAGCACGCCAACAAGCTGAGGACGCCGGCCACACTCCCTCGAATTCAAGCTTCGCTCGACAACATCTCCGCTTCGCTCGCGTACTTGCCGCGGCAGTCACTTGCGCCGGCCGACGACCACGATTATAACGGCAAGCTCGCGATTCTCACCCTGGCCTACTCTGCTCCGCTCTGGCCTCGACATCCTTCTCCAGGAGGAGCTGGAGCTTCAACAGCGGCGCTTCGACTGAGATATTCTTCTTTTCTTCGCTTTTCTTGCTTTGCTTCGCTCCGCTGCCCCTTCGCCGCTTGCTCTTCGTCGAACTCGTTTCTGGCGGTGAGCCTGGTAGGCCCGCATGCACCTCCCCTCGCATCTCTTTGCTTTTCACCGCTTGGAAACGCTCGCTGCACTTAATCGCTCGCTCGATCTCGACCTTGCTGCTCTTCTTGGGAAGGCACTTGTGTCTGATGATACTCCCCTCCCTGCACCTCAGCACTTCTTCCCTTGCTCACGTGCACTCGCTCGCTCGCTTGATCGCGACCTTGCTGCTCTTCCTCGGAAGGCACTCGTCTGATGACATTTCTTTTTCATCGTTCCCATCAGCACTTACACCAGCACTGCACGATCTCGGCCTTGATGTACTGCTCTGGCAGTCACTTGCGTCTGATGATTTTTTCCCCTCGGCGCTCCCAGCACACACACCTGCACTTCATTCGTCGCGAATCTTGGCCTTGCTGCAATTCCCCGGAAGGCACTTGCGTCTGATGATGCCTTTTCTTACACCCCCGCCACCATGGTTTCCCGGCGGAGAGCCTGTCCTGGCCCGCCTTCTCCTTTCCTTCTACACCTCGCTGACCCTGATGTCTCGCTCTGGCAGACACATGGCCAGCCTCCCCCTCACATCTCTTCCCCTCCCCTTCCTGTTCTGCACCACACACTTTCTTCGAGAACCGTCCGCTCCCGTCCCGCTCGCCGGACCCCTAACCTCGAACTTCTCACCCCGAGTCGCTTCGAGCACGGGCAGTACGCTTGCTCGGACCCCCCCTTCCCGAGTCGAAGGTCAAAAAAGGCACTCAATCGTCCCGCTTGTTGGTTTACACGGCACAGCCGGCTGGTCCGTCATACGTAACACTACTGCCGTACCTGCGCTGGTGCGAGGCGTTGTACGATGGCTGTGCCCGGGGTTGCTCCCACTCTGCTGCTGCGCTCGGCTGAGTCGGGAGGTTCTCTTGCGTTTGCGGAGTGGGCTCTCTGAATATTGGGATTCTGGGGCCTGTAGGATGTCAGGGTGGGTTGGTGGTGGAGCTGTGGCTCGCTGCTGCTTGGTCTGGCGTCTGATGGGGGCAGGGCTTGCTCTGCTTTTGGTGAGATTGACGGTGTTTGGGGAGTCGGGGGCGTTTTGGTGGTACTGAGGGCTGAGGGGGTTGCTTGATGACTGCTGTGGCCGTCACTGCATCCTCTCCTTCCTCGCCTCCTTCGGAACTGACGGCATTGGGAACCCGGGGGCTTGGTGAGGAGAGTGGGGGCTGCAGGGCGGTGTTGTTGATTGCTCTGGCCGTCACTTCGTCCTCCCTTCCCTCCTTGCCTCTCTTCGTCGAGAACGATACAGAGATTGGCGGCTTTAGGACTCCGGGGCTTGCTGGGGGTGGTGGAAAGGAGGGTGTTGGTTGCTCTGACAGCCACTCTATCCTCCCCTTTAATACCTCCCTTCGAGACTGAGATTGACGGGTTTGGGACTCTGGGGGCTTGCTGAGGGCGAGGATGAGGGTGAAGGGGGTGTTGTTGACTGCTCTGGCCGTCACTCGTCCTCCTCCTCTCCTTCTCCCCCCTTCAATTGATACCGAGGGCTTGGGAACCTGGGGGCTTGCTGAAGGTGTTGGAAAGGAGGGTGTTGTTGACTGCTCTAGCCGTCACTCGCCCACCCCTCCCGCTTGTCCTCCTCGGCCAGCCATGACAAGGCGAATGATGTGGTCGGGAATGCCGGAAGGCGTCGTGATCGACCGGGTGGTCGGTGGGATTCGTGCGCCTTGTCCCGGCTGCTTCGTTGCCTTCTTGCCTTCTCCTGCGGGGATGGGGAGGAGGCTGTTGGATGTCGGGCTGCTGGGCTGTTGGGCTGTGGGTATTGTTCGAGGGCACGGAGGGGCCGGAGCGGATGGCAAGGGGGAGGTGTGGGACTTGTTGACTGCTCTTGCTGTCACTTGGTCGGCTCATCCTTATCCAAACCTCGCTGATCCGGTACTGCGGCGCGGCCGAGGAAGATGACGGTGTCATGGTGCGAGGGGCCCTTGATAACCAGCTCGGGCTGTTACTTGGTCTGTCCATTCTCACCGAGACCTTGCTGTCTTGGTTTTGCTGTGCCGCTCGGAAGGATGGTGGTGGTGGGGCCGAGACGGCCTTGCTGACTACTTCGGTAGCCACTTGCTCTCCCCGCTGCCAAACGACGACGGTGGAGGTTGCGCGAAGGCGGGAGTTGAGCTGAGATGGTAATTCTGGCCTAAGGGCTTTCCGGTGCGCCTGCGGGCCCGATGCTTTCTCGTCTTCTTTCTGTTTTTCCATTTCGCTGCTGGCGTTGCGATGCTTCGACGAGGATGAGCTGGTGCTTCAAGAGGGCCTCGCTGACCTTCTTGGGCTGTGGGCCGTCACCTGCCCTTCTCGCTGCTGATGCTCTCCTCGCTGTCGGAGGTTGGTGGTGATCGAGAGCTTTCCGGTGCGCCTGCGTGCCCGATGCTTTCACATACCGTCTCCTTTCTGCTTTTCGATCCTGCCGCTGGCGTTGCGAAGCTTCGACCAAGACGAGTTGATGCTTGAGATGGATGGAGCGGATTGCTGTGCTTGCTTCTCCGATTGTGATGCCGGTGCGGCTGCTGATGATGAACAGTTTGAAGGCGGGCATGGCCGATGAGCGGGGAGCCTTTGGGCCTAGAGAGAATATCTTTCATGCTTTCTTGCTCTCTGCTGTCTTCCTTCTCCGGTTCTAACTTCGCTTCGCTTCGTTGGAGGGGATGATCGGGCGGGGGGTTGTGGTGATCGCTTCCCTTGCCGATGCTGATGGATGGCCTGGGTGGGGAGTCAGATGCAAGTTGCGGGTGGTCTCCGGTGAGCTCGGCCGCCCAGAGGAGGTTTCCTTGATGCTTTTGGCGTTGCTGATGGCTTAGATGGCGTGGGAAGACTTGGTGAGCCTCGCGGCCCAAGCCATGTTCTCCTTGCAGCGTTTTACTCGGCCGACCTCTGCGTCGGTACTCCTTCCATCCCTTTTTGTGCTGGCGAACCTTGCTTGCCGTCGACAGAAGCCTTCGATTGGAGGAGCCCGGCGTGCCTCTGCCCCACTGCTACGTTTCTTGATGCTCTCTTTGATTTCGTCGATGGCGCTGGGAGACTTCGTGAGCCATGGGGCCGAAGAGATGTTGCTGCATTTCTTTCGTTCTCTCGATCTCTCGCTCCCTCGCTACTCCCTTCATCCCGCTAGCCGCGGTTGCTGACGAAATGGGTACCACGGCTCTAGCAAGATGGGAGGACGGCGCTGGTGTGTGTTGAGGCCTGTAGTCTAGGCTTTCGATGCTTTTGGTGCTGCCGGTAGCCTCCTGGGAGTTGGTGAGCCTGTCGGTCCGAGATATGCTGCAATTCTTTTCCTCCTTCAAGCATCGTTTTTCTTCCAGGCCCCTCTGAGCTCGACAGGCCAGAGCACATCACTCTCATCCCTCAAACTCAATCGACATCACTTCTGTACCTCAACTGACACCGAGAGCTCGTGTATGCTTCCAAGCCGAAGCAATGTCGTGTCCTGCCATGTTGTACTCGCCGGGAAAACGTAACTTGATAACCCTTGACGACTCGAAGTATGTTTGCGCTCTTCCGGTTTTCTAGCAGATAACATCATCTGAGCTTTCTGCTTACGTCCTCAGTAAGACTCGGCCTGTGGGTCCGGACTAATTGACCTGTATGCGGTTGATGTTGTTGATGGACTTGGGAGGTCTGTAGAGCTCAAGGCGTCTGCTCGTCTTCCGCCATCTGTTCTCCAGCTCGCATGTTCTCAACTCCCAACCTCCTGCGCACCCTGCTCTCTGACTGGGCGGGAGACAAGAGCTCTATTGCGTATTCCGGCTCGGAGCCGGCCAGCTTTTCTCTCCTCGGATCCTCCAGGCGTGTGTCAAGGATCGGACCAGGGTGATGCTCGTCTCCCCCGGTTTGTGCTGCAACTTCTATCGGAGCCCGTACACCGTCGGCGCTCCCTCTCGACCAATAATGCGCCCCTGAGCCATAGGCATGGTCTTGTCCACCAGCTTTCCTGTGGCACTGTGTTTCGAATCTCCGGGATGCTGTCACGCCTGCAGCAGTCTTCGTCGGATGCATTCCAGTCTCCTGGCTGCTGCGTTCAGCATCCGCAGGCTTCCACGCCGAAGGCCCGGCGCTGCTTGCGACCGTTGCTGCCATCTCGCCTTCAACGTTACGAGCTTTGGCATGCCTACTCGCCCGGGCTTTCTTCCGCGCTTGCTGAGTCACCGAGCTCGATGCTTTGCTCTGCTGTGTTTTGAGGATGCGCTTGCATTGTCCTGGTTCATTTCGTCTTCCTATCGGAGCACTGCTGCACTGCACAAATTTGGAGCAGCAGGAATCTCGAAAGCCTTGGACCCGATGCTGCACTTCCTACCTCCGCACCCTTCTTTAGAAACTGGAGCCATATACTTGCCTGAGGTGCCGCGCTGCTTCGCATCTTTCACACGGATCGAATGCTACGTCGGAGATTAACGAAGTCGGAGCCGGGCTGCTTGTTGGCGCTGCCGTACTTCGAGACCAGATCGTCCAGGAATGCCGCGTCCTGCTTGCCGACGATGTGTAAGAACTTGCCTTGGAGGCTCGCCCGCACCTTCGATGTGCCGCTGCGTAGTTCCGCTGCTGTTCTGTCGTCGGCCTTTCTGTCATCCTGCATGGTTTCGTCTCGCGCTCCTTGACGTGTCTGCTCCGGTACTCGTGTACTGACTGGTCCAAGAAGATCAACGACTTGTCTTTCTGCTCAACGACTCTCCTGCACGACGCCGGCGACGCATCGGCTTGCTTTTTACCTTCTCCATTGGCTGCGCATTCATATCCTCGCTTATGACGAGGCGCCGCCATGCTTCAGCTGCTTCTGCTCGCTCCAGCTCGGCTCCCTCGGGACTTGATGTGCGTCAAGGCCACCACGCATTCGATCCCAGCTTGCGTATCCCGGCTTCTAGGTCCAGTCCCAACAATCTTTGGTCCCTGCAGCCTCCAGCGCATGTCGAGCTTGGGGTAGGTCCTACGTGTGCTGCCCTGCTGCGGCTCCTACTCCACCATCCGGTCTGCGCAAGTTCTGATCCAACCCAAGTATAGCATGTACGGAGATCGGATCTTGCCTTCTTGTGATCCACTTCATGACATGTTCTTCTCGGTGGCTGTGTCGTACGTCGTCAAGTTCTCGCTGCCCTCGACATCGTGCCTTCGTTCCATCTCAGACTTAACATCGATGAGGCTTCCTCCATGGCTCCTAGTCGAGAGACGTCCTTCTCGGTCAGCTTTGCAATACCGCGAGTGAGGTCGTCTTGCAAATCCAGTCATCCATGCATGTGCTTCCAGGTTCGTGCCTTGTTCGCCGTGGCGCCGTCCAGCCGTCGGTACGCCTTGGGGCTTCCGGCTGGAGAGTCCGCGCGGAGCCTGATGGAGGGTCTCATCTTGTCAAATACCTGCGTCAGTGGCACTCGATATGCGCCGCACCCTCGCCGGCTGGCTGTGCGTGCACTGTCTTCGCTCGCTGGAACAATATGGGCTCCCATCTTAAAGCGACCTTGTCGCACCACGGACGACCCCTGCTTGCGAGGCGTCTGGCTCTGCCAGGCCTGGTGGGAAGCTCGTTTCACTTCGATCCCTGTGATCCTGTCGTGACATCTTGCTTCAATATGCGCCTGCTGCTAGAGACTCGGTGCTGTAGCCACTATGCTTTCGAGATGGGCTTCGCGCAGCTGAAATGATGTGGCGATCGGGGAGGCGACGTGCTCGTGTAGGAGATCTAGGAGCCCTACGGGAAGTCGGGTACTAGAATTTATTGTTCTTTGTTCTCGGGTCGGGTGAAAGTGCATCACCTCGGATGGTGAGCAGCATGCCTTTGAGGAGCCGGCATTCTGCACTCTGCCCAGAACATCCGTGTCAATCTAGAGGGATTGCGCTGCCGTGCCGGATGCGCGTAGGAGACATTGATGCTTCCTCGGGGCGCTTTTCGGTGGCGAGGGGGCTACGGCTTTGTTTGGAACAAGTTGATATGTTGTTGCGCTTCGCATAGTGGTAAGGAAGTCAGCCCGGGGCGGAAGTCCGTCTATTACGGGTAGGTACTTTATAAAGGACTCTTCGAGATGGTGGTAGAGTGAAACCATACCCTGTTGTCGGGCTCGGTTCGAAGTGTATGCGCGGGTCTCCTATAGTGTTGGCGGGTGTGAACCATGTTAGTAGCAGCATGGCGGTTCAAGCATCGCTCTACGCTACGCACAAGAGTGAAAAGACGAGACTCGTTCGTCGTAATCTTCGCGCTCGGCCAGATCGACTGGCGCTGCGTCGGTGTTGTAGGCGGATGGCGGTCTCTTTCGTTAAAACCAAAGGGAGATGCGGATGTAAACATAAGACCTGCTTGTGATGGCTTTCTGTAGACCTTGGGAGGCGTGGAGGATGTACAGGATTCGGTCTTTATTATAGGCGTTGTTTGGAGTAGCACATGTCCGCGGCGAAACAAAACACCGAATCGGGCAGGAGGGCGGACGTAGCGCGTTCAGGATATCTCGTCGGGGCAAACGCCACCTCTCAACAAACTCTACATCGCACTCCTGCCTTTGAAGTACAACGTTACGCACGTAGTTTGAAGCGTCCTACTCACGTTCTCTACACCTTCCATGTATTCACGCCTCGACTGGGGACCAAAGCAGCCTTTGTCGGTCGATGACACGGTCGTCGCGTGCTTCAGCACCGACTACTCGCCCGCTCCGCTTTGCTAGGACAGCTTGACCTGGCCTACAGCATGTCCATGCACGACGGACACCAACCTGGCTACTCGTAACAACTGCCACGCCCGCAGCATCACTACAGGTGAGCTGCAGTCTTAATAGCCTGAATCGATCGGCACAACGCCTTGAATAGGCGCAACAGTCGTCCACTCGACGTACTGGCCGAGCTCGAAGGCTTGCGCTTCTCCTTGTGCGTGTTGATGACATACTTATCCCTCGACAACTATTAGTAAGACGATAGCGAGGCGGACGAATCGTCATCAACTACGTAGCGTAGAAGCGGGCAAGGTGAGATGGTGCACAAAGCTCAAGATACGACATGGCGAACAAAGGGGCCGCTTATGTTTGCGAGAAATGCTGCCATTGTTGGGATTGCCGGATTCGGTTACTTGGGACTGGGAGCGACGCAAGGGATACGCAGCGACGGCCGCGACTTCAAGAGAAGGGAGAAAGCAAATATCTTCCTCCATGTAAGGAACGCTGCAAATGGCCAGACAAGTCGCCCTTCTTACCGAACACTTGAAACGATAAAGTCGGCTCCACAAGGCAAGGTGGTTCCTGTCGCTGGACATTTTCCGACCAGTATGTGAGGACAGCGCAGGCTTTCAAGGCGCAGTAAAACTCGGGCGGGGCAAGGAGCGCATAAAAACAGTCCCGTGAGCAGGGCGAGGCGAAGCGCAGAAGGACTACAACTGGACTGGAAAAGAATGCAGGAGACCCACAGATGTGGTAATGTACACGCAAGCCGTGCTGGAGTCGTCAGCCAGGACACCAACAGCAGACTTCCAGGATGTTTTCCAGAGCCAACAGCGATGACCAGCAAGGAGAAGGTACTCACGGCCGGCTGGATGGGACGCCGCGAGTGCTGGAGCAGCTTCGAAGAAAGGCTAGCAAGGAAGAGTATGCTGAGGCTGGCGCAGGACGAATCATGAGAAGCAATTAGCAGTCGCCGGGCTCGTCTATTGACGCTTTGTGGGAGGGCTTGAACGCCAATTAGTCTATCAGCAGAGCAGTCGTACGACGCCTTCATCGCCTCCCAACGAGTGTGTCTTGCTCCACGCCGCCCTCCAGTCGAGCCCAAGACGAGAGCCCACCGTTTTTAGTTCATCATGTCCACCAATCCAGCGCAGGCGACGTTTCGTCCTTTGCTGGTCCGTCTCTTTGACAAAACCATCACACCAATAACATATTCGCCTCCGCCCATACTCCATCCGAGCTGAAAGCTCGACACGGCTGTAGCCAAAGTCAGGACAGTCAAACCGCTTCTACGAGACTGAGCGAACTTGCCTGGTAGGATCACAAGGCCTCCACTCACCGAGCGGATGACGGGGTACAATTCAGGATCCATCCTGTGAATCAAAGGATGGCAGCGTGCAGCCCGGCGAGGGCTAGAAGCCTGGAAGCCCCGCTTACCGGCTGGACGGTGGGTGACGAGGCTTGGATTGAAGAGGCAGGAGAAGCGCGATGATGATGAATGTGGAAAGTCATTGCGGAGAAGATACGTTGCTGTGATGAGAAGATGCAAGTGCATATCCTCTCCCGGCAGATGAAGTTGGCGAGAATGAATGCATGAGATACCGGCGTCGGGAATGGAACGCTTGAGGACTGCAGTACAAGGAAGATTGAGTGAGTTGGATCCTGAGCTGCCAGTATGGAGAAGGCAAGGACGGGGTTGATAGGCTTCGGAGAGAAGACTGGAACGTCATGCAGCGGCAGCAAGCCGTTCTCGATGTGAGCGCAGGCCCGTCGGTTGCCACTTTGTAAGAGTAAAGCGTTTTTGGGTGGAGAGACGGGAGGGCGAGAGGACTTTGTGCCCACATGCAGAGCAAGAAGAGCGAGAATGCGAACGGGCTTTGATTTGGGCGCCGCAAGGTACAGACGTACGCAAAGGTATCAATGGTGTTGGTCAAGAATAGGGTACGTCGTGCAGAACTTCAGACAGCCCGAGCTGCTACGATCACGCCACGTCCAAACAGTGGTCAAAGTCTGTCCAGCACATCTACCGCTCGCCGCAGGATACGCTTCTCGCAGCACGGCCTGACGCCGGATCACCACCTCAAAGCACCGATCTGCCGCCCAAAATTGGAAGCCTCGGCCTCCCATCATCCTCCACAATTTCGCAAAGCTCTGGCGAGCCGTTAGTCGCAGCTGCGCCTACTCAGCTTCCTAGGCACTACGGTCCCCCCTCCGCCGAGGCAGGCCGCCTGCTCAGGCTCAATGCCCCCCTTGTCACTAGCCTTCCGATCCTGGAATGCCAGCCAGACGACGCAGCGCAGGAGGCAGTGATACGGCCTGAGTCTCCCACGCCCAAAGCAGGTCGTTCCCGGCCGTATGAATGACCCGTTGACCCGAAGACGATGATGGCGTTGTAATTGCAGTGCCAGAGTTGTCGTTGGAGACCAGGCTACGAGCTGAATGCTGTTGAGTGCGGGAAGACATCGTTTCTCTGTGGACCGGATTCCCCGGAATGGGTGCGAGGTGAGGAAGATATCCGCTCAAGGAAAGATGCACCGCTGCTCCGGATGCCGGTCACGGGGGCTTAGATTGCTGGGAAAAGGTTGACGCAGACAAAGTCAGCGACCAAGCGGAGCTGCAAGGTTCGTTAGAAGACTGTGAGGCCCAAGATACTTGCCAGAATGCTGCGGTTTGACGCCGCTTTGGGAGACGATGGAGTAGCCGCGGGGGTGATGATAATGAACGATTGAGGCCATCCTGAACGATCGCTGTCTTCTGAGGGACCGATCCACCCGCTCGAGCAGATTCTAGAGAGCAGTACAGTCGTTCTCCGCTGCGCATGGAGCAAGCTCTCAGCCGAATTGGTCCGGCCGATGTTCTCCCGTCGGTATGTGAGCCTGGAGAAGATACAGTCCGCCTGCAGGTCAAATACTCATAGTTTCGCTCTGGCCTGGGAAGAAGAATGTAGGCTGGAGAAGACATCAGGCTCGAGGAAGGCTCAAAGACACGGCTGCAGCCTCTGGGATGCCGGCCAGCTGGCTGTGGAATTGCAGGAGTGCTCTCCAAGGGGCAAGGGATCCCGCAATTTGCACCTGATGGTTCTGGACGTCATAAGTAGGGTTGAATAAGCTGCAAATCCAGCTTGAGGCTCTCTCCATGGCCCGTTGGGTGACACACCTGCTCGACAAACCGGAGTGACGACGCTGGCCGACTTCAAAGCACCGAGCAAGTTGCACCGAGCGAGTTACACCGGCATTCCGCAATGGCTAGAAGGTCCGAAATTGGAGCTTGATCCGCACGGTACCTCGAGAAGCCTCAGACACCTCCTGCGCCGGGCTTGCTTCCTCGACACTGCATTGCTCTGCGGGCTGCGAATTCATAAATGGCCTCCGCTGGAACATCTGCGCCAATGTGGCTTCAATGGTAGCAGGAGCAAGCAATCGAGGCAGGACTGTCTCGCCTGTCATGCCCAGTAGGTGTTGAGCCAGTTGGAATGGGCGAGCAAAAGCACGGCGTGGCCGTGAAGGCTGAGCGAGTGCGAGTCTTCGAGACAGGCCTAGTGCATGGCTGGATTCTCGATACCAAGCAACATGGTCGAGGCAGATCGGCACATGTTCTAGCCGCAATGCTGATGCTGATTTGTGGCCCAGATCGATTTGCAAGCCGACAGGCATAGAGTTGAAGAGAAGACACAACTTGCAAAGAGTATGTTCAGAGCTCGCCTCCCAAAGATTTCCTGCGCGATGTATTGGCTAAGCAAGGCGGGAGAGAGCTGGTAGATGGCCGGATGCTGGCACTGATGGCAGTCGAAAGCGGATCAGGAGAACATGGAAGTTCACAGCAACCTTTTTGCATGACAGAAAAGATCGGTGCTGAGTTGTGCGGATGTACCACACCCTTTCTGATGCCGGCTAGCAAAACATTTGCGGGCAGCCAAGACGTCAAGGTGCCGGCTCGGCTACCAGAACATGCGGAGCAGTGGAACAGCTGGACAGAGTCAACGTCGGTGCCCAGATGTTTATTGTACCTCGCATGAGTACGAGCGTGGCAGCGAGGTTCTGACGGGGAGTGGGTGTACTGGCCATCAGGTAGGAGGAGGGTAGGAACGCCGTCAGTCGGCGGGGTGCATGTACGAAGGTGTCAGAGGAGATCGCAGGAAGTCATGTCCGGTATAGACACTGCGAGTGGACCCATGGAGGCTGGATGAGGAGCACCACCATAGTTTGCCAGGACCTGGATCCCAAAGCGTGCTCGGCATGTCCATCGCGAGAAAGCGGCTGCGGCGGTTGCGAGCGTGGCTACGTACGAAGAGCTCCGCGATGACCTGAGCTTCGAAGGATTGAAGACCGAGCTGGACATTGGTGGTAAAGCCGGTGGAAGATCGTTCGGCATGAAGACCTCCGCTTGAGGTCGTGATGGGCAGATCTTGCGTGCTGAAGTGCTCCCGCAAAGCTTCTCGGCGGGAAAGCACTTGCGCATATTGGAGAGGTCAATACGCACGTGGAACCATGCGATGACCTGAACCTGGTAGACTCAAGACCAGGGCGGACGCCGGCAAGAGATCACGTGGAAGTTCGGATGGTGAAGACCACCACTTGAGATTGGCAAACCTTGGGTGCTGAAGTCCGCTCGCGATGGGAAGTTGGTCGGCGGGAGAGCCCTGGTGGATGCTCGAGAGGTCGACACAACAAGGGGACGCCGGCACTACAGCCGGGTGAGGGAGTGGTATGGGGAGTATGATCCTTGATGTCGCAGGATGGGCCAAGGAGATCAACAGCGGAAGCCGGAGAGGTCGATGCAAGAAGGCGACGCCGGCGCTGAAGCCTGACGGGAGCACGGCGGCCCACTGGATGTACTTGAAAAGTGGGAAGACTGAACGAGAGCAGCATATGAACAAATGGAATTACATATTAAGCGAACAACGATCTGAAAACCCTAACGCAGCAAAACTCTCATTCCTGACACCGCCCTGGTCCTCTTCATCATCTTCTGTCCTCAACAGTCGCCCATACGACGCCATATCATGCCCTTTGATCTCTCATCAACTTCCCACGACAGCACCTGCTCTCCCTGTTCTCCAAACCCGAACGTAGCTTCCGCACCACGGACCCTGCGTGGCCATCTCTCCAACAGCCACTGCCCAACCCATCCATAATTGTATCCTGCCCAAGCTTCGATGCCCTTGTGCCGCACCTGAGCAGTGGATCATGCTCCTGCGCTGCTTGCCACGTGATGAACAGCAACGGCTTCTTTGGTGGAGGGTGCCTCACCTGTACGTGTCGTTTTGGTGGAACGGGAGACCAGTCGCTGAGTGTGTCGACTTGTATCTCGACGACGAGATGTGGTGGAGGTTCTCTGTTGTTGAGACGTCGGCGAGGCGGAGCGGTGCATGTGCTTGTCTGATGAGCATGCGACAGGAAGTGCTCAGGACTGTCCACGGAGACCATACGGAGCCTGGTGCATGGTTGCTGACCATGGCTATTTGATGGAGAGGCAGCGTGATCATATTGGCCGGGAGTGCAGCTGTCTGCAGCCTGGAGTGAGGGCCAGGAGGAGGTGTGCTGCTGTGCCTGGTGCTGCCTGTGACAGAGGCAATTGAAGCTTCTGCCTTGGCTTCGCAAGTGGAGCGTCGAAGAGCAGGCACGGCTCTCCGGTAAGCGGTTGTATGAGCGGCGCCACATGTCGCGAGCGGGTCTTGATATGCTGTGCGGGAGGTCAGCGAGTGGTACCTCGGCTGCATGCGAAGATGCCCCGGCTGTCGAGCAAGCAGGACAAAGGAGGTTGGGAGGGGGCACTCACAAGACTCAAAAGATTTGGCGCTTCTTGCTCTAGCTTCGCCTCGCGCTGCCCTCCATTCTGGCGCTGTGCTGCTTGGTTGATCTGGTCTGGCGAGCGGCGGAGGACGGCGCCATGGCTGTGGCAATGGCTGACAATGGTTCCGGCGAGCAGCGGGAGACACCGCCGTGGCAGTGGCAATGGCCTTTTTGGTGAAGCCCTCGGTCCAGCTCGCGGGCTATGCAAACGGTCAGCTGTTGATCGATCGAGGACAGTTCGGCATACCCAGGCGAATGAGGCAGGAACAGCGAAGGAGGTTAAGGTGGACGAAACTGACAAGTCTTCAAACAATTTGGCGGTTGTCTCTCTAGCTTCGCCCCCCCCGCCCGCAGCGCTGTAGCCCCAATGCCACAGCGGCTTCTGGCATGGCAGGCTGGCGGACTGCGGGCAGCAGTGGCACGACAATGGCTGTGCAGAAAACAGTTCCAGCTCTTCTTTTTCCGGATGGTAGCGCTCTGAGTCGCCCCTGTGGCCGGTCCGGGAGTCCTGGAGCCGGAGGAAAGGGGGTAGCCACGGCTGAGATGGCCGAGCCAGGGCCATTGGAGGAGACTGGTGCGACACCAGAGGCAACGCGAGCCAGGTAGGTGTTGATCGGAGGTAGCCGCGCCACCGCCGCGTACGAGCGCTTCCTCTCCGCCCCCGCAATGCTGGTCACCTGATGAGAAAGTGAGTACGGTCAAGTATTCTTTTCGGACATGTGGTGGACTCGTACTCTGTCTCACAAAATTTGGCGGTTCTCTCTCTAGTCTCTCCGGTCAGGCCGCTTCTCGATACAGCCGTCCTGGCCCTGACAGACCCCGTACGTAGACTCCGCCAGGCGAGTCCAGCCATGGCCTGGAAGGCACGCCGAAGCATCTTCGTTGGGGTCGTCGAAGCTGACGAAGTCGTACCCGACGTTGGTGCCCCTCCTGAAGCCCATGCGCAGGTATGAGAAGTTCAAGCGTCTGCGGTTGGCGTGATTGAAGATGGCGAGCATATCATGGCCTTCGAAAATCCTCTCGCGGGAGACGGTCTACGGCTCGGTGCCAGTGCTCTTGTTCAGCGGAGCCATCTGTCCGCTCGAGCGATTGTAGCGACGACTGGAAGCGCTACCGGGGTGTGGGTTTTCGTCGGGTAGGAGCCAAACTTGACTAGGAACATCGGGTCCATCAAATCGAGCATCTTGTTCATGAGACAGGAGGCAACGCCAACACCAACGTCCAGTTCTGCGGTGAAGCGACGCCCAGGATGTCCGCAGTGCAGAGCACCAAAGACCAGAAATTTGGCGGCTCTCTCTCTGGCTGGCAGGTACCAGCTGCCGCCACCCGGCCCAGGAGTGTTTACAATACCAGCCCATCAAGGTAATGAGCCTGACAGGCCGGCCATCCCCGAGCCATAATTGGCAGCGGACAGCTTTCGGTGGCATCCGCGGTCGGTGTGAGGTTGTCGCGATTGGAGGACGGCGAGACTTCGATTGCGCGATCGTTGAGAACGCATCCGTTCATGCTCAACGACTCTGCAGTCTGTTTAGGAAACTTTTCGGCAAGGAGGCATGTATGAGGACAAATGTACCACTCACCTCTTGATGGCCGCCGAACACCCCGAACACACAGCTAGGCTTACCACCTTCAGGGGTACGTAGAGTCCAGAATTCGATGGGAGCGGCCGTTGTACTGGGTGAACCAGCTCTCGAGCTTCGATGGCGCGGCGAGGCGAAGATGGTGCGAGTGCCTGGAGGTGGAACGGAAGGCCGCCGGCGACTTTGCCAGAGGAGCGGACTCTTTCGACTTCAAGCCTAGCGCAGATCAAAAAGAGAATTGAAGAGCTGAACTGCGCCGGGCTTGAAGTCGAACAGCGGAAAGCCGACGGAGGATAGGCGCCAGCCGAGTACTGCTGCTGAGACTGGGCGGGAGTAGCCATGTCTGATGGTTTTCCTTGATGTCCGTTACCGTAACTTCCAACCGCCGTGGTGGTCGACTGAGGACTCGGCGGTTGCAGGAAAAGCGGCTGGGAGGGTGCAGCTTTGAAGGCAGCCGGTTAGAAGTGTTCCCAATGGTGATGACACGCATAAAAGCATGCATGACGGAAGGCTACACCGCACCAGCATAGACGCCGTCCATGAAGACGAAAATGGCAATGCCGGGCGCGATGTAGCCTTCCGCCTCTAGACCCGGACGGCGAATGGTCTGTGTCCGCGAAGTCAGCGACTGAAACAAGCTGCATGCCAGCACCGACGCAAGGAGACGTACCTCTACCATTCCTCGAACCTAACAACAACGACGTACTTGTCGAAGTTGTAAGTAATCGTAGAACACCCTGTCGATGTCAGCAGTGTCCTGATCGAACTCATGATGCTCCACTCACTCATCAACCGACGCCACGCTAAAGACATATGACCGTCCGCCGCCCTCCACGCCATCGCTAACCCTGGACGTCGCAATCATGCCTGTTCTCCTGGCCCCCCGGACCACCACACCAAAACTCACAAAGATTTGGCGGTCGTCTCTCTAGCCCCGCGCACGGGAGGCCGCCACCGACCGACTCCGAATGAAGACAACGACAACGAAGACGGAGACAAGGAGGATCGTGAGCCGGTCGCCAGCAAGCTAACGCCAGCCCGTCACCTCCAAGTCCCGCATCTCCGTTGATGTCATCTCCCTCGGCTTCGGCGGCGGCGCCTTTTGTTCCTGATTCCAACTCTGGCTTCTGACGGAGGCGAAACTCCGCCGGCGGTGCCATCCAGGCCGGAAGTCCCTCCCACTTGCCGTTGATCATGCCAACACCGAGGAAGATGACGAAGACGAAGTTGAGACAAGGAAGATCGTGCGCCCGGCTGCCCGCAAGCGAACACCAGCTCGTCACCTCCGAGTCCCAGACTCCGTCGCTCCTCATCTCCCTCAGGCGTCGGCAGATACTCTGCGCATTTGAATCCGACCCGTTGCACGTGTCAGCTCTTTCAACTCGATTCCCGCAAGTCAACATCAACTCACCTTCTGAGCAATCTCACGCTCCGCCGGCTGGAGCTCCATCAGGTACCGGTCATCACTCCCGCCCACCGTCTTGTACTGCTCGGTGTCGTACCTCCTCTGGAGAGGTCATGCTGGTAAAGCAACGTCAGCGTGATGGATAAGTGAGGTATCGAGACCAACGACGTACCAAGCTTCACCAACGTCACCACCGCCGCTAATGCTGGCTGCGTTGGTAGCGGCCGTGCGTGTCGTAGCCCACGCTCGAGGCACAGCTGTCTTGGTCACTGCGCTTGTTGGCGTAGAGCCTCTTGACTCGATGCTGGCCGCTGGAGGCGGTGCTGGTGCCGAATGCATCGCCTGCTGAGGTCCTGGAGGCGGAAGCTGAAATCCAATGGCCTTGCACCATGACGAGGCTGCGAAGGTGGGGGCTGGAAGTGAGGCCTGTGAAGTGGTCAGTGACGTTCGGTGAGGGGTGAGTAGTGGATAAACTCACCGTCGTCGCGTAGCTGCTGGAGAGGCTGCCATCTTCGTTGGACTTCGAGCCGCTGCTGCTGGAAGTGGGCTTGTCGTTGCTTCTGCAGCTCGTTCGGGCGGAGCTGGTCAGTGAGGTGCAACTTTTGATGGCGGTGATCATGACAGTGAGTACATACGTCGAGTCTCTTCTTCTCGACCTCTTCACTCGCGTCGGGAATCACGTCAGGTTCGAGCTTGCCCTCGAGGCTCACACCTGTCAATGGCGGCAACGCGTGGTCTCTTCGGAAGCCGACGAGAAAGTGCAGCATCTTGAATTCGACTGCCAGAGGCATGATGGGGTTGTTGGGTGGGTGAAGAAGATGATGAGTGTTTGTGGGGAGGTTGATGTGATGAGTGTGGTGTGTAAAGAGGTTGGAGGGAGAGGTTTGAAGGTCAAAGTGAAGCCAGCTCAGCAACAGACTTTCCAGGCAACTTTGACCTCACGGCGGGCTCCTACTCCTTTAGAACTAGCTCCCGCACTTGCCAGATGTCTCTCCATCACAAGTTTCTCACAACTTCCTCCTGTTCACCTTGGTCGTCGTCAAGCAACCAAAGTTCACTCAGCAACATGCAGCACTTCCACCGCTTCGACCACCACGCGTGGGAGCCACCGCCCTGGCGCGTCATACCAGACAGAGAACCGCCAAAGTTTCGATTGAAACAACAACTTCGAGGTCAGCATCCAGCCTCTCCTTCCTTTGTTCCACAACAACAAGTCCTCGCTAACTCCGCCTCCAGCCATGCTCACGGCTCCGCCAATACGAGCAACATCGTCCAACTATCACAAGCAACCAGCGCAGAAATCAGCCCGGCATCGATCGCATCACACAGAGCTTACGCAACGTTCTTGAGATTGACCAGCGCATCCGAGCGACCAATGCCCCGCAATCTCCCGGCAGCATGAAGCGAGGACGCATTTCAAGCTACGCCGGCCCTGCAGACGAGGCGTTCACACCTCTTAGTACTTCGGTCCGTACAGGCCACAGACCACACTCACGCCCCGCTGGCCACCAACCCATAGCAAGGACGGGGCAAGTAGAGTCATCGCAGCAATCGCCAACCTTGAAGATGGCGTCAGCTCTGGATGCGCAGCTTCGGAGCCCAAGCAGACCTCCAGCTCTACCAGGGGGGGTCAGGACTCGTGCCGCACCCGCAACACCCAATGCGTCCAGAGATGTATCCCCAGATGCCATACGACCCACTCGCACCACAGTACCAGCACGTGGCCCTTAAGCAAGCCAGCTGCCTGGCGCATCGAAGCACTTCGAGTGTCACATCTGCCCCTAGCGTCTGCACAACCCGGGCGGCTTGATGGTTCACGTGCAGAATGTCCACAAGGAGAGCATAGACACCATCGTCAACGCGCCACCAGGACGAATCGGATATCTGCATCAGCAGTACACGCCGCACAACACGCAGACGCTCAATTTCACCTCAACATACCCCTCAGCATCGGACCCGCCACATCCGCAATTAGACTTCCCACCACTCCGGCTTTCTCACCAGTATATACCATCAACAACCACCAAGTATAAACGACACGACTCCTCAACCGTATACACACCTCACCGCCGCACGACTTCTCTCCAACATCGAGACCCGTCACATCTGGAGAAATCTCCGATCTCTACGCCCCACGGCACGAAGAAAATACTGCCGATGGAGGTTCTCAAGAGAGAAGGAGCGCTGCATCACCACAACCGAGGAGAGGCAGACATCCAACATGATCAGCCTGCCGTTGTGAGAGGGCCACCTCCAACATCACCAGCAGCAGAAGTGAGAACACGCGTCTTACAGCTACGCATGCCTTCCACGTCAAAGTCAGCTTCACACGCGTCAACATCTGGAACAAGGCCGGCGATCAATCACATGCTCGGCCTCTTCGCAATCATGTTCTTCATCTCTCCCGACAAGGACTCCATCACCTGCCCTTGCTCTCTCGACAAGGACTCCATCAACTACTCTTCCTCCGGGGATCGACATCCCCTTCGCTGCTGTCGGCGGCGTCAAGCGTCACCACATCCGCTTCTTCCCACGGGATCCTCACCGCAACGGCATCCTCTTCCGCAACAGCCTGTTGAGAGTTGCACCGCACGCCCATTCGAGAACGACTTCTACCCGTGCTCTCACTCCGCCATCAACCTCACTACCATGTCCTTCACAACGACGCCGGCAGCCGAAGGAGCCGATCCAGTTCTCACTCTCCCACTAACCGCGCTACCACGTCCTTCTCAACGACCTCCGCATGCCGTGCGAGCAAGTTCAGACTCTCACCTACGAGCAATGCTACCAATACAAGAGAAGGACTTCACAGCCCAAGAGCGGGCAAACATTGACGGCGCAGCGAAACCCCGTGCGAGCAAGAAGCGGTATGCTCACTCAGCCGCCACTGCTTCCTCAAGCAGTGACGCCTCCTCATTCAGCATGAAAACTCATTTCGCGCACTCCAACGCGCCTCCCACAACGAGCTACGGTATCCTCAGTCAATGTGAAGGCAGTAAGTCTCCTCCACTGTTCACCATTGCTCACGTCACCAAGACTAACGTCCGCCTCAGATCATGACCCAGGCTCGCCAGGCTCTACAGGCATCGTGCCAGCGGGCAGCAGATCACCAGCCGACAGCGGTCCCTCCAACAGCCGCGCCGAACGCAGCCCCGAGACCTCAGAGGTGATCCTGATGTCGGCACCCGCAGGAGTGCTGCCTTGCGCGGCGACAACATCTACGGCAACCTTGCTCCTCGCCAACCGAGCGCTACCTACACATCTCAAGAGAGTCTTGATGTCGGCACCTGCAGTCCTGCTGTCCTGCGCGGCGACAACGTCCAGAGCGAGCTTGCTCCTCGCCCACTTCACTCCTCGCCCTTCGCCTTTCCAGCTTGGCTCGGCCATCAAGATGGGTCTCAAGGTCTTCAGCGTCAGCATCGGCAAGCTCTCAGGGGTGTTGGGCTGCTAGTGCGACGTCGTCATCAGAAGAGCGTGGTCGGAATGACAAGGTCTGGACGGCAAGATCTGGCAGTCCCAAGCTGTCCGCTTGGGCGAAGGATTCATCTACGGTTTGCGGTCGGAATTGGTCAAGGGTCAGACGTTGGTGGAGATGGAAGATGGCAAGGACAGAAAAAAAGCAGGAAACAAAATTTAAATAGATTGTAAAGGAGAGGTCCCCGCTGGCCATATGACCGCGCATGTGCTCGAGCACCTCCTCAAAAATCGCGAGCATCTCTGGTCACGCTCAACAATCCGCCTGGCGCAGACGCCCCGGCGCTGTATCTCTTGCATTCACTCTTTTCACCACCGCTCTCCACCCATTCAGTGCCTTGCAGTCTCTCAAGGACTTCGGCTCGCGTGTTAATGTTCTGGAGTCGCCGCCCCTGCTTTCTTCGAAGATGCGCGGAGCCTGCCACGTGTGACTACATTGCAACGCCGCTGCTTCCACCGGCAGGTCTTCTCACTAATATCTACGCACTGCTTGGAACGGCTGCTAATACTAAAGTTCTGTCAACCCGCCCTCCTCATCGCAGCGAATGCCTTCGTCAGTCCTGTCCTGCGAACTCGGTCTTCCGCCGGTCATGTGAGCAAGACCTTTGTACTACCAGCTCGGATGTTGTGTGGAAGTGCTCTACTGGGGCCCTCTACTATCTCAACTCGGTGATGAGATCGGCATGCCCTTTTCGAACAACCCGTTGTCCTACCGTCACCGATTCATTGCTGGAGCCGTCGCTGTTATAGCTCGAGCAAAACATGGCCGCTGGCTGTCAGACTTCAGCCATGACCGCTCACACGCCCACTGCGCAGGCACCTACCCGCCGCTCTCGTCCGCGCTGTTTCAACAGTTCCAGCGGCACGTTTGGATCGTCGCGACAGTATCCAGGAGCCGCTGCCTCCTCCTTGAAAGCGAGGAGAGTCCAGCACTCTCTGCTTGGAGGTTCCGTCGTGTCTTGTGGGAAGCAAGGTAGCTGGCATCACGTCTCTATGGCTCCATCTTCCCAAACTCGCTCTCCAAGGACCTTCCGTAGCACTGCCTCTACTGGGAGAACTACTGCCAACCGCCCGGCGGCCTCCTATCGCCAGCGAGAGCTTGCAAGCTCTGTTGATTACTTCTGGTCCCCTGCCCTTGGGCTGCTTGCGCCAGCCTCCGATTCATTAGCTGCTTCCCAACTTCAGAGCATGGCACAGAAGCTCTACGACGAGATCCAATCTCTTCCATCCACGATGCAATACCTTGACCTGCAGCATGCCGCCACGCCGTCGACCGACACCTCCGCCTCGACCGCTGCCGCTGAACATGACAGCACCTCATACGCCTTGACGTCTCCGCCTGTGAGATTATTCAAGTACGGGTACCTCCGCTGCTTCCCGCGGCCTTGCTGTGTCTGCTGAACCTTACGATCATCGCTGCTTTCGCCAGCAACTTCGGCGTACGCTTATGGTTTT
Source organism: Saxophila tyrrhenica (assembly GCF_035928015.1). Lineage (NCBI taxonomy): Eukaryota > Fungi > Ascomycota > Dothideomycetes > Mycosphaerellales > Extremaceae > Saxophila > Saxophila tyrrhenica. The sequence goes on along the minus strand of NW_027041735.1, from coordinate 133,295 downwards.
GCTGCGGGTGCGCGCATCGAAGCAGTCGCTTTGCGCAATGCACTCTACTGTCCTCTAGCAGTTTCTGGCGCTTGAAGGATGCTAGCTCGAACTCATGGCAACCAGCACTGGACACAGAACCTCAAGCTGAGGATATGGACAATCGCCATCCATTTCGCAGACATCTCGTCCGCTAGCTAGGTCCGCTGGAAGCGTCACTCCGAACAGGACTGCGCATTCAGCTGCACGGCTTGCTGCTCTTCCCCGCGGCTTCATGCATCGAAGAGATGTGCCGCTGTCTCGCTCGAATATGGCCAGTCCCTTCACGCCGATGTCCAACGATTTTCCAGCTGAATCAGCGAGACTCCAAGTTGAAAGCTTCTCGGCCTTTCGACTTCCGCTACTCCTTCTGCCGGACGTCTCCACGAAGCTCTACTTCGCTGCTTCTGGTGACCTCAACGTTGACTGTCCTCCCATGCCTTCTGCGCCTCGAAGGAAGTCAACCTGCGTCCTCAAGACCAGCTCCACAATCGTCACACTCGGCTACCCTGACAGGCCCGCTTTGACAACTTGGATGAACCACGCCTTCGCGGCTACCTGCTCCTAATGGCGACTAAATGCAGCAGTCCGAAAGTACCTACTTATTCTGCCACCGCTCGGCGGCTGGAATTTCCAGGACGGCTCGATTACGGCTGGGTGGTTTTCCACATCCTGACTTCTTGCCAGCTCAAAGGGCAGGCTCGAAGCATGTGCGTCCTCTCATCCTACTGGCCCTATCGATCTATCCAGCTACCGCGATCGATGTTAGCGGCAATGGATAGGTACACTGCATTTGACTGGGCTCGTGGTCATTGGATGACATCTAAACTGCCTCGTCCTTAGGTTCTTCACGAAACCTTCCATGCTGGTGCCCAAGAAGTGGCGCATCCCATCCTTTGAGAAGCAGTCGTCGTTGACGGCTGCGACATGTCAAGGTTTCAGGGCTGGAAATATCCCCAGCCTCCGCGTCCCAGTTATGCAGCTTGCCGTATCGAAGTGACATGGCTCTGCATCTACCCGAGCTTGTGGGCCCTGGGACTGCGACGTCCTGGCTCTTCGTCAACCAATGTACGAACGAAGTCGCTGGATGTTTTTCACCACCGGTTTGCTGCATCTCCGACCTCCCGCTCCTCCGGTTATTGAACATTGGATTTGTACAGGCATTGATGCGCTCGGTTACCCAAGCTCGCCTCTATTGCTCCCCACAGCACACTCAACGCAGCTGCCGAGCTCAGGTACTCTTGCTTTTTCTCAATGCCTGGGCTCCGGACGCTTGCCGCTCACGTATCAAGAACAATGCCATCTCCTGGTCGTCACGGACTGCTCTTCTGCTTTCTTCTGACGGTGGACTTCCGCAAGACTTCACGAACCAACGCTGGAAGCTGATGTGGCTTCTCGCTGGCATGGCATAGCACTGGCGCTGAAGTGCAAAGGTTCTGGGAATGCTGGAAGTGGTCTGTCTTGCTTGGCCGAAATGGGAATCTATGATTCTGCTGGTGATCAGCGCTTTATGATGTGAGGTCTCGGAGGGAGGTTGATGGTCTTGGGTGGCCAATATGTGTCTTGGATTGCCAATATGCGGAACGTGGGAAGTGACATTGCTATCGCTCAAACGGTCTGGTGAGGTTGCACCGGCTCATGGGATAATGTGAACGTGAAGTAGTGGTGATGAGGCTTACTGTGGCAGCTACATATAAATGCAGTTCAGTTTGCCGTCATACCATTTCCAAACCACTTGAGAACTTCACCAATTGAGTTGGCTATCTTGTGAGAGTGCGGGCCAGCCGGGTGAGATATTCTTCCGGATGCGCTGCTCACATTCCCTCACAATGCGGTCGCACGAGACCTGCCCATGGTTCATCGCCACGTTCTGCGATGTTGCTCAAAGCTGCTGGCTTCTCCAGTGATACATCTCCTCGCTACCTGGACTCTCCCGCAACGCCGCAGGCCTGGTTTAACGAATCACTAAGGCGCTTGCAAGTGATGCGAGGGCGCAGGAGGCATCAGCTTCTGTTCTTCGATGTTGCAAGTAATCCTGGAGCTGGCGGGTGGTAGATATCATGTTGGCGCGTCCTGCAAAGTCAGGTATTGCTGTCGGAAGTCAGAAAGCACATGTGCGGCGTTTTGAGAGACCGGAGCTGATCGAAACGGCGGTCCCATACGTGGTGCAGCTGGCAGGGCCGGCAAGAATGATGCTGTAAAATCCACGCTCCGGGTTTGGTCTCTTCGAAGTACGTCGAGTTGTTGGCTCGTTATATATGCATTCTCCCTAAGCATTCCTGGCCTTTGTCGGCTTTGCCTGGTGTGCGAACATGCTTCGTACAAGTTCCAGGCAAGTCGGCCAAGTTGAGTACCGAATGGATGATTTGCTTCGTGCCGATGGAGTACTGCTGGCTAGTCCACCTGTGGAGGAAGAAGCCTCACCAGTTCAACCCCTGGTTTATCTAAGGTCCTCGCATTCGCAAAGCTGTTTTCGAATGGAAACGCCGCCGTATCGATTGGGATTGCGGCGGTTGGTGGTCTGGAGGCTAGGAGTGTTCGGGTGTTGTCTTGGGATCAAGCTGTGGGCCTAAAGGATGGTGGTATTAAAAGAAGTGTGCTCTCTACGTCCAGCAGAACAAGTGAGGTCGAGACCACGCTCGGAAGCCGCTCCTTGATTCTTAACATCCCTTAGCTCTATCGCTGCCGCAGCCAAAAGGGTACGTCCAGTGAGTGCCTGAGAACTACTGACCACGTTCGGAGGACGTTCCTTGATATGCGACCTCCCTTAGCTTCACGACTCCTGTAGCCAATGGGCCACTGGCCTTTGCAGCGCCACGTGCTGCTCCTGGATCACCGGCAGCAGCGGATACGCCCCTCAGCCTCCTTGCGGCTCTCACCAATTGCCGGCCTATTTCTGATGTCTATATCCAGAGACCCTGCAACGTTAGCTAGTGTCTTCGTCACCATCGCCAATCAACCGTCTTTAGTGAGTTCATTGATCGATCTAGGTTACCTCCTCGAGCTTGGGCATTAGACACACCTCCGTTGGCGAACACCAACTTTGCTTAGACCTTGTCTAGAAATTTCGTTAACCAACGATGGCAAGACTAGTGAAGGCTGCAGGTACTATTGATAGAATGCCTGGTTTGAGCCATATTCACAAAGACAGGCACCCTGCATGCACTCGAACCAACATCTGACGGCAACTCAAGAGGCCGTAGAATTGGTCGGTTCGTTGGTCTTCAGTCCTGGGCGCGCTTACGACTTAGCAATACTCTTGAGGACCGTTCGAGACAAACGCCTGCGCCCTGCTTGACCCACACATTGCACCGAAGACTTCCAAAGAGACTGCATTACTGGGCATATTGAGAAAACGGTCTAGCAACGTAATTGGCGAGTTCTCGCCGGTCACGAGAGATGGGAGTATGTCAAGTGTCATCGCTTCGGCCAACGATCTAGACAGATCTACGGAGGGCTAAAGCTCTCCATGATCATGTGTCAATAACACAGCCCATTTCGCTCTGCTCGGACTACTGTACTACCTCCTTCCCTTCCTCGCGCCACCTGCGGTCCACGTCCGTCGCGGATTTTCATGTTTAACCCTAACCCTGTAGCGTGCAAGTCGTCGCAAGTGGAAGGACGGAAAACCAGTCACGCCATGAAATTTATATCGACAAGCAGAATGCGACATGTATCTGATGAACTGCTCCCAGGTAACAATTTGAGGCGTCTCCGGGAGGATAGCAAATTTCCAGAGCGCGAAGATTTCTCATCCTTGAAATAGAATGCCCACGAAGAGCTTCTCTATCCGCACCACTCTCCGCGAACTCAGAGACCCGCATCTCAAGCACGAAACAGACACATTTGGTTCGAGCAATAACCAGCGACGTTCTACGGCCTGCTCGAATGGACCACAATCTCACGGCATCAGCGTGGCTTTGCATCCTTCGCCGAGCACTGCCAGCTTTCCCACGGCGTCACGGTCATCCCAAGCGTTGATTTTTGAGCTGGCGCAGTACTCTCGGTGACATTGCGCTTTCAAGACCGTGGAACTCCGAAGTCCAGGAGATATAGATCAAGCTCTCAGGTTGCCGCCGGAAAATACATAATATCAGGTATCTTTTGCTCTTATGCCTTGCATTAATGCGAGCGCCGTCCTTCCTGTCTTATTGTTTCAAGACACCGTACTTTCTGTTTGACATGCTTTGCGTATAGAGTAGAAGCAGCATCATGGCGGCGCAAACGTGAGACCCATGACTGCCAACCTCCTCGTCAGGATCCTACAAAGAGCATACTTTCAGGCTCACGGTGCCGGAGCAGGAGAATTTGGGCCGCTTTCCATTGCTGGAAGTTGGAAGATGCATGGTCGTCCTCTTGTGCATATGGCCGTTCACCTAACGCGGCCATGCAACTTGCTACATGCTTCGTGAAGGCCTCCTCTTCTAAACTCCTCTAGCCTGTTGGAGAGTTTTGGGTGAGCCCCTGCTTCGGAAGCAAGCTCATGAATGCAAGGAAGAGATCTAGTCAGGTTGACAACAGCTCAAGACTTTTCAGTATCTTCTATCCCGCAATCGAGCTGATGCTGCGAAGACCAGGCAGCCCACCACAGCCCGGACAGTGCCATGCCGCGGTAAGCAGGATGAGCCGGTCAAGGCTTTATCTATTGGGCTACGTTTGCCAACCAGCAGCTTACGAAGCTTGCCGGCGGTGCTGGGGAGATGTATGGTCAAGCCGCCGGAGAATTTGAAAAGGACTGCTCCAGGCTGGCTCGGCATTCAAATTGTCTATACTCGCTCTACCGTACGCAAAGGATGGAGCGGCTTGCTGAAATCATTCCACGCAGGAGCGACGACGTCGCAGCCGAGCTGAAGTTGTGGAAGCGGCGAGCATGGTACGCAAAGGAAAAGACTGCTAGAAAGTCATCTCCCTGACTTCTTGTTGCTCGAGTCGAACCAAACATCGCTGGGAAGCGCTGGCTCTCCAACCAAAAACAACTTCGCTCGAAAATGAATGAGAGAGCATGCAGGACCGAACGAGGACGCACCGGTGGATCATCACCCAGTGGCGGCTGCTCTTCTTCGTCAAGCGGTGGGATGGCTTGCTCCAGAAGCTGCTGATGTTATGTTGGAATACGCTGCGGCGCGAGAGACTGAAAGAGAATCAGAAATCGCGGCATGCTGTCCACAGCGAAGAGAAAGATGGGGAGTGCCAGACGCCTAGTTGGTGCTTTTGAGGCTTCTTTCCACGACTTGCAGCAGAGGTCCAATCGCAAACGAATACGGCCATGATGCTAGGATGAGAAGAAAGAGATTACTTCCAGTACACCGCGGCGACAGCAGCCACGACTCCTACCACTCCAAGCGGCCGATTCCCACAGACAGGCGAGAGGTTGCCGGAGATGCTAATACTGATATAGGTAGGCATGCCGCTGCTCAAGGATGCCGCAGTAGGAACGTCTCAGCAACGGAGTCAGGAAGGACAATCGAGAAGCCCTGTAGTACTTTGCACCCGCCTCCGGCATGCCAGACGGGCCAGCTCGCCGTGGAAGTTGGAGACTCTCGCAGAAGCCGATTCCGGATGATGAGACGACTGCGGGCAGGCTCCGGCGACGGAGGGGAATGAGCGGCTCCATACATTACCGCCAAGCACTGTTAATCGGTCGGAGGATTTGCTGGGAGCACTGCGGATGATGTAGAGGATAGCCGCTCTATCACCCTAGAAGGACTTCTAAGAGCTAGTCAGCGACTGCAGTAGGATGTCCATTTCGCCCCAGCAACCCTTCTCATTTACTTCTTCCAAACCTAAAGTCACAACATACCAGCATGACTGCAGAGCCCAAAGAGATCCCGCTCCGCCTACCTCGAACAGCTGCGGAGGCCTAGGGTAGCCGGAAATAGCTGCACAATACTCCCGCCTTTCCTGCCGTTACATGAGTGGTGGCCACTCAGCTCACTGAATGGAGCGGCGGCGTAGGCTTTGAAGGTGTCGCCACACGAGGACGGAAGATTCTAAGAGGTAGGCAGTGTGGCAAGAGCCAAAGGGTCGAGCTGTGGAGGCGCCGGAGTCCCAAAGCGAGGAGTCCTACGGCAAAAAGGATCAGGCCGGGTGCTTGCTACTGCCATACTCTGCTCCCGCCGTATAAGCGAGGGCATCTCTAGCCATTCGGCGAACCGGCGGCGGAGGCTATGAAAGTATCCCTGGACGAAAACCGGACAGGCCGGGAGTAAGAAAGCCCAGAAAGCCATGGAGGGTTACGTGAACACCGGCAACGCCATGTCCAGTTCGAGTGTTGGCGCTGCGAGAGTTGCCAGACACGGTACTGCTAATGCTGGAGCGGGAGCGGGAGGTGACCGAGGTCGACGAGGATATGGACGGGGGCGTAGGCGGAGCATTCGGAGACGTCGCTGGATGTTGATGGGCGAGGTTGGGTGGGAAACGTCGGCAGGAAGAAAGCTCAGGAAGCCGCAACCGTTGCGCCGCGGAGGTGTAGAGCACTCTGCCTCCAATGCTGGAGGGTGTGCATGGGGACGGCAAGGATACCGACGGCAGCGGTAGCGGAGGCGGAGCATGCGGAGATGTCGCTGGACGAAGACCAAAGAGGTGGGGTCGATAACAGGTTGGGAGGCCACGGAAGATGCGAGGTGGAGCGGAAAGTGCTGGTCTTGGACAAATGCTGAGCACTTACCTGCCTCGCCGTATAAGCGCATAGGAACTTCGAGGAATTGATAAGTCAGCGGCGAATGCTCCGGAGGTGTCGTCGGGGAACACGAGGGGTCGAGAGGAAGACAGCTCCACAGACCACCCAGGGTGCTGTGCGCAGCGGAGCGGAGAGAAGAGGAGCTTCGGCGATGACCAGGCCTGCCGGATTGGGAGCTTAACCTGTGACAGTTGTGAAGCGCTATGCCACCAATGCTGAGACAGGAGCGTAAGACCCGCGAGGACAGAAGCTTCATGAATACTTAAGACGGATGTAAGCAGCGGCTGCTGGAAGTGTGAAGCGCATGCGATGTGCCATACTGGTAGAGCTGGTAGGCTGGCGGAAGCTCGGCTGAAGATTTGCACAAATGTTAGTGGAAGGGAGAAGAGTGGTCTGCGAGAATGGTAGCATGTGACAGCACACGCCCTCTCAACCAATTTTCAGACGAAGCCCACACAAAACTCACACCACCTCCTCTCACCATCCAACCATCCCTGCTCTCAGACGACAGGCCACCCACTACTCCAATCAATCACACTAATTCCCAGCTGCTTCTGCCCATCCGAGTACCTATCAAAACTGTCAGCAATCCCCCTAACCTCCCGAGCCACCCGCATAGCTCTGCGCCTTGCTCGACTCACCCAATGTTAGTATCAACATAATGATAATACAACACATCCCCATACTCGGCATCGGCATAAACCCCCTGGCCGCCGGGGCCGTAGACGTTGTCGTGCGAGCCCAGGACTAGCGTGCCGCCGTTTGAGAGGCAGGAGGTTCCGTCGGCGTCGACCTAGTATCGATTTGTCAGTACGCAGTACCGCTGGAAACAACCCCCGCGGCGGAGGAATGAAAGGAAGATGGGGACATACGTATGGTCCTTCCACGGCGTCCGACTTGCAGACCATGATTTTATACTCCTCCCCCGGAGCCGGACGGTCGCCGTCGTATCCGCAGCAAATCCCACTGCTGAAGAAAAGCCAAAACGACCCGTCCCGCTGGTGGATATAAGCGCCCTCGCTCGGCCGGGTCCCGGTATTATTCAGCTCGATCTGCACCGGCGAAGCATCCCCGCTGATCGTCAGAAGAGAGGAGGCGAGGGTCGTGGTGAAGATGTCCCCCCAAAAGCTGCCGAAAGCCAGATGCGCTTCGCCTTCGTCCGCCTGCACGACGAGGTTGGCGTCGATGGCGTTGTAGTCATCACCCTCGCTGGAGCTTAAACCAGTGGCGCCGTGGTCCGTCCAGGTTCCGGGGTCCATGGAGGAAGAGGTCGCGACGCCAATGGCGCTGTCCTGCGTCCCGAACGAGGAGACGGAGTAGTAGCAATAGTACGTCCCGTCCACTTCATGGACATCGGGCGCCCACGCGTCGTCGGCGCCGGGGTTGTCGATGCTGCTGCCGCCTTCAGGGAGGACGTCGCCAACGTACGTCCAGGGTCCGGTGAGGGAAGGGGAGGTGTGGATGGGGAGACGCCCGCCGGTGGCGAAGCGGAAGTAGGTGCCGTCGGAGCCGCGCTGGAGGAGAGCCGGGTCGTGGGTGTTGGTGCAGGTGCCGGTGCAGGGGAGGGGGGAGGAGAAGGCGGTGATGAGGGGGGTGAGGAGAGAGAGGAGGGGGAGGACAGCGAAGAGATGCATCGTGCCGGCCGATGGGGAGAATGAATGAATGAGAGACTGTGTGAAGTGAAATGGATGGGAGATGGAGATGGAGGAGATGTTGTGTGTACTTGACCTATATCCTCGCCAGGACTTCTCCCGAATGGTGGAATTGAAGGTGGGAGAGTTTGTCGGAGATGTGCACCATGTAGAGTGGTGTCGTCGCAGATCAAACGGCTTCCCCGGATTTCTTCCTCCAATGGGAATTGCCTAAGGCTTGGCGTTGACTCGAAAAAACACGTGATGTTTCATTGTGCCTCAAGCGGTGTCCTGGCTGCAATGTCCGCACTTACGTTATGTAGCACACTTTTGATTATGAATGTGGTCGGTGTTGAATGCCAGGACGAGCAACAATAGTCTCGTGGAGTTGCGACTGTTGAGAGGATCAGTACTTCCGCCAGACACACCAACACACTGCGCACGCTTCGTCAAGGGCAGATAGAAGAGACCACCGCCGAAAACGAATTACGCAGGCACCGTTGCTGACCAAGACGCACCCGCTTTTTTGGTGGTTCTGTTCATTGCCATAGTCTACCACTTCTTAAGCAAGCGAGCAGACTTCAGGTCTCCGGCGGTGAAGCTCCGGAGGTTGATGGCCTCATGCGGATGTTAGGACGTCTTAGCATCAAGCAACCATGGCCTGGGCATGGCGGAACGCATGGCAGAAGACGAGGCAGAGAGGGTTGTATGTTGCCAGGCCGGCGATGAAGCAACCCGCAACTCAGCGGTGTATACGTCCGAGAGCGAGCATCTGGATGCCAGTACGTCTCGAGCCATGCTAAGCAACTGCTCTCGACACAAGGGATGCGTGTGGGCGTCTTCGCGAAGAAGCCAGTATGGGTCGAGAGCAAGCAAGCGTTGTGGTCGACCTGTCGGGATCAACGGGTCGAGGCGTGAAAGTCATGTAAGCGTTGCGAGAAGTCGTCCATTTGCGGCGGTGGGTAGAGTGCGGAAGCGGGAAGTTCGTATGATGCTGGAAAGGAGTCATCTGGTTCAAAGTGTAGCAAGCATCGTATACGTCCACGAGCGCCACCGAGAACATATCAGCCCACGGTCAAACTGTCTCCAAACCAGCCAGAAGTTCCGAGAAGCACTAGCGGTAAAGCCTTCCCAGCAAGCCAGATATTGCGAACTCCAGTGGTAAGCGTCAAGTGGCAAAGCGAGTGTCGGGCTGCTCGGGGATCATGCGTGCAGTAACCTAGCGAGGTCTGGTCTTGTCATACCGTGGCCAGAATTCCACGGAACTAGCGCTTTTGGCATGGTGCCCTCTTCTCGTGCGAGGGACTCTAGATCTCACATGCGAAGTAGACTACCGGTGAGAGCGTCTCAGGTGCCGTAGTTGGGTGGCGGATGCTACAGCGCTCCTCTCCTGTGAGGCGGCGAGGAGGAAACGAGCAGCGCTTCCACTTCGGCGTCGTCCACGTGCGCTCGCATGAAGGCGCAGAGCCTACAGCCTCGTGGAACACTGCGTCTGAGAGTTTGGAGTGACGACGTAGACTGCTGTTCGCACGATATGGTGTGGAACTGGCTTCGAGCGCCGCGGTACTGAGTATGATGGGAGAAATACGGCACATCTGTGAAGGCCCAAGTCGGGTTGTAGGCTGCGCTGCTTTCTTTGCCTCTCCTCGAGACATGATCAGTCCGCCGACCACAAGAACCGCCCGTGATGACTGCAGGCGAAAATGTGCATTACCATAGGCGGTATGATCTACCTCAGCCCGCCGCGAAGCACCACAGAAGTATTCCGCAAGCAAGCCTGGCGCGCATACCCAATTCTCAACCTACTCTCTCCGTCTCCGCCCCCAGCCCCGCCCCCAGCCAACGCAGCCCCGTCCTCCGCCCGTCCCAACATCGGGCGGTGTCGTCTCTGCCTTACCTCCACAACGGTACTTCTATATCCAGCGCGGCTGTCGCATCGCAACATCAGCACAGCACAGCACAGCGCACAGGATCCGGGGCCAAGACGGGCCACCAACTTTCGGGCCAGAAACAGTGTCGGCAGATGGATGCCGATGACTCCGCGGTGGTCTCTTCGCTGCTTCGCTGCTGCGCTGTACGAACTAGAACTTCTCGACCCCGCGAGAGTCGTCATGCCTTGTTGTCGTCGCCGTCGTCGTCGTGTTGCCTGCGAGTACACGTCTGACTGTACCACTGTACCGCCCTCCGAGTCCGAAGGAGAAGGCAGAAAGCAAGGTTTGCTACTGCTACGTCCGCCAAACAACAACGAGACGAAGCAAGCACCGCGCGGCTCCTTGGCAACGACAGCCTCGGGCGCATTCGCGCTGTCATCTCGTTCCATCCGGACAACATCATCCACCTCGACTCCCGATCACTCAGAATTTGAATAGAAAACAAACATCACCATGACTTACACGACCCTCGACTCCGTGTAGATGGATCCCATGAATCGGAGAGTTGTAATCGACTCCCCAACTACCGACAACCACCGCACATGAATCGCGTACATGACGCCGCCGTTCTCATCTCTACGCCCATAAGACGGAGGGCGGAGGACTCGGGGAATTCGAGATGGAGAGCCGCCAGCCAGCCAGCTCCGCCCCCGTCCCGTGCTGTGTTGTGCCTGCGTTTGGAGACAGGACGAGAATAGATTGGAGCGATCCCTGCGTCGATCGGGGTGGACTTTTTCGCGTGGGGAGCAGGGACGTGGATGTGGGCTGAATTGGCTGGGCCGCGTCATTTTGGGGGGTGTTCGTTTGGGTTTACGGAACTGGGAACACAGCCTCGACGTCAACAGGTTCAAGTATATCAGGTTTGGCTGGGTCTTGGTTCTTTCTTTTCGTCCATCAACTCAACTCATACCTTACAGTGACTGTAATACAACGTTTCCCAACCCAAGAATCAAGAAAACGACCAAAAACACACCACTACACCCACCACAACAATGAAGCTCTCCACCTCCGCAACCGCCGCCGCCCTCGCCGCCGCCTCGACAGTCACAGCACAAGCCCCCCACGGCCCCCCGGGCGCCTTTCCCGGCCCCTCCGCCGGCGGCTCTGAATACAGCGCCTTCGAATCCTGGACCTCCGCCGAATCCATCACCGCCTTCCCCACCGCCACCTCCGACTGGTCCTCCTTCACCTCAGCGCATCCCATTCCGTCCGAGCTCTCCGCGTACGCAAGCTGGTTTAGCGACGGGGTCCCGGCGGCTTGGGCGACGCAGACAAGTGGTCCGCATGGGGGATGGAGTCCCGGGAGTGGACGGGGGCCGTTTGGTGGAGGAGCGCCCGGGAATGGGTGGGGGCCGTGGAAGAGTGAGGGGAGTTGGACGGATGGGCCTTGGACGCAGTGGTGGGGTGAGAATGGGAATTGCCCTGATTCTACCTGGTCTGGTGAGTACACCCATCTTTTCATACTGGCTTTGCTGCGCAGCTATGCTAACTTTGATGATGAATAGGCTGGACATCCGGCCCCTGGTCCACAGCCGCCCCTTGGACATCCTGGTCCGGCTGCACGGCTTCCACCACCGCTACTTCGGTAGCGACTTCAACGGTTACGGAGAACGGCTCCACGGTTACCACGACCGCGACGCAGTATGGTGTCAATGTTGCTGCCGTGACGAATGCGAATGGCGATGCGGCGGCGAGCTCGAGCAGTGATGGGGCGGCGGCGCCTACTAGGATGGGTATGAAGGCTGGGGCTATGGGGGCGATGGGTGTGGTTGCTGGTGCGCTGCTGCTGTAAGAGATGATATGAAAGAAGCATGAGTGGTGTATAGGATGATGAGCTTGGATGGATATACCCTTCCTACGTCTGCGTCTGCCGGGCTGTCACGGATCAATGGAGTTTACCAGAATGAAGAGAACACTGTGCGATATGGATACGGCATGTTATGGTATGGTATATATAATGACGGTACGAGCTCCTACACCTCATCATCTCCCAACCTCTCGTCTCTTATCCGCGCTCACGTGCCTGCCGACATTCTTCGCTCGGCTTTCTCCTCTCATCCATCTGTGCCGCGGTCGGATTCTGCGGCGCTATTGTCTACCCACCATCTTCACTGTCTCGGAGATGAAGCACCCACTCCTTTGCGCCCACTGCATCGCTGGCCACGCAGCCTCCGCCTCTGAACTCACCCACCCCCTTTCACCCCATCTGCTCATACCCGGTGTGTCGTGGTCGGCGACAGCGTGCACACGTGCTCACCTCCCGCCCCTCCAAGGCTCAGGCAGACTGTTCTCTGGCTGAGCAGTCCTCTACCTTTTCACCTACACGCAGCCCAGTACCACACCACTTCTGGCTCTCAGAGAGAAGCGCAAGCGCGACACCGACCGCATCCTGGCCGCCCATCCTCCGCTGCCCGACTTATCCAGCTCCCTCCGCCTCATCTGCCCATGCCCGGTGAGTCTGAGACGACAAAGCACGAGCTCGCCTCCCGCCTTACCTACCAAGGCTCGCCGGCACTGCTCTTCGTAGAACCAGTCGTCCGCCGTATCACACCGGGCTCAGTACCACACCATTTCCGGCCTCTCGGAGGACAGGCGAGCGCAAGCACAACGCTAGTTTGACGGAGCGGATGGACGACTCCGCACCCGTGCCGCTTCTTGATAGCTGGAGGTTGGATGCTGCGCCGTCCAGGAACTTGCGCTATCTCGCGCCTCTGATCCTGAAGCTACAGCCTCTCCAGCCTCCACATCCAGCCATCGCCTCCCCGTAACCGCTCAATCTGCACCATCACCGTCTCTGCCGCAGAGAAGGCATAGACGGCAGGATGCTCGAGCTCTCGTGAGGTCGATACTGCCAGCCACACTCCCGCCTTCGGCTGTTGAATGGTGTCCCGGCAGTTCTACTTGGTGTGAGCTTAGTGGCTACTGGGCTGCCTGCTCATCGCCTCTTGGGCTCGATCCGTAGTATCGCCTCCGGTGAATGAGGCAGGTGGAGGCGTCGCTGTTCGTAGGATCTCTGAATTCCTCTCCCCTGCTTCTTTGGGGAGGCAAGCGCATCATCTTCCAGGTCCAAAGCAAGACACTCCGCACCAGTCTCAAAGCCGTCGGCCACCATCTGCCCTTCTCCGCCCACTTATAGCTAGCTAACCCACTGGAGTGGAACGAGGCTGCCAAATCCCTCGCTCCTGCTGGACTCCCACTGCGGACTCCTCGCCTTCTCGCCACGGACAGCTCCCGTCAACACCAGCATCCTGGAGAGCAGAGCGGAGTGCCAGGCTCACCTGCGCAAGGGACGTGGGCGTGGCTTCTCCGCCGCCCGATCGATGTGTTGGGCAGTGATGCCGGCTTCCGCCTCCTTGGGTTTTCCTTTGCTGTTGTGAAAGGATTTGGTGGTGCGTGCTCTGCGCTCTGTCGTCTCCGTGATGCTGCTTGCGAGAGGTCTGCATGTCTTGACGTGGGTATCCACATGCCCGTTGAGCGGTCGGAGAAGATGCTTCGGGATACGTGCTCCTTCTAGAACAACCAGGGTTGAGCGAGAACGGTGAGCCGGACCTCGCCTTGGATTCGCCGCACCCCACATCGGCTCTCGCCGTGGAAGTGAGGACGTGGGACTGGAGGTCTTCTGAGCGGTGTGCTGGTACTCAGGAATCCTGGAACGGCTACTAGGTTTGATCGCTTCAGCTTCGCAGGACAGGGACTCGTCTCCTCCGCAAAAGGGTTGTGTCATAGACCTCACGTCCTTATCATTGAGGTGTCCCTCTCGCTGGGAGACGAGAGTCCTGGAGTACGGGGTATTGGTGCACCAAGAACAAGGTCTGCTCGCCCCAGAGCACGCGGTCAAAAGCGCGGCATGCCTTCTCCCGCCTCAAGCCTCCGCCGGTCGAGTAGGCGTCTCTTTACCCGAGAACCTCTGTCCGCAGTTGCATGCTTCTGGAGCCGTATGCTTCACTTCCACGCCGAAGCAGGGGATGAATATCTGCTGCTCGAACTGTGCGGTGGTACTGACGAGCCGGATATTTGCAGATCAAGTGATCGTCCTTGCCGGCTTTCGAGATGGGGCTTGTATGCTGCTGGCTTTGCTACTTCGTCGAGAGTCTCGTCAGGGAGCGGCGTGGGAAGTGTTCAGCGTGGTAGGCGAGAGGGGGGCGCCTGGTTAGCCATAGGTGAAGGCTCAATGCTATTGAAGGTTCGGAGGAGTTGTGGACGGTGGGCTGAAACTTCAGGTTATTGGAGGATGTGCTGGTTTCGCTGGCCCCTCCACACCGTGTGGAATCCAACAGCACTTGGCATTCTCTCCCGCTGCCTGCTGTTGTAGAGGTCCTTCTATTCTTGTGAGCATGATTGATTGGCCCTCTGCAGAGTCTGAACTACCAACCCGGACCAAACCCACTCCCGTCCCACCCTCTACTTCGCGACAACAACGGAGGCCGGACTCCTGCCATACCGTCCATATCGCAGACATCCCACAACTCCGCCAGTATCTCCGCAAGGCGAAGCCGCCATTCCCAAAGAGGAAAACAATCTTGCATTTCGGTCGACCAATCAGCGAGCGAGGTCTCGGGTCGGCCAATGAGAGAGGGTCGTCTTTGGGTACTGCTTGCAACTACATCCGTCCGGCATCGAGAGGGTGGGCGGGATCTTGTTGATATCAACATTCGATGACAGGCTCTTCTTGTTGAAGCCGGACATATAGATACCGACCACCCGAACCTTCAAAACTGCGAGGAGTATATCTCTCCCGCCTCATCCTCATCCCTTCCTCCCATCCCGCTCTTCCACACAACCACCTTCTCCTCTATCTCCAAGGCCAAACACCGACTTCAACGATATCTCCCGGGCACCACTTTCCGCACCACCCTCCCGACCATGGCCTTCCTCAAATCCCAACTCCTCTTCAAACCCCCCTACCCCACCACCTCCTTCTCCTCCCAAACCATCATCGTCACCGGCTCCAACACCGGCCTCGGCCGCGAAGCCGCCCGCCACTTCTCCCGCCTCGACGCCGCCAAACTCATCCTCGCCGTCCGCAACACCACCGCTGGCGAAGCCGCCAAGAAGGACATCCTCTCCACCACCCGTCGGGAAGAGAGCTCCATCGAAGTCTGGCCGCTCGATCTCAGCTCCTTCGACAGCATCCGCGCTTTCGCCGAGCGGTGTAAAAGGGAGTTACCGCGCATCGACGTCCTGCTCGAGAACGCCGGCGTGGCGATGACGACGTATACGATGGAGAAGAACGGCCACGAGAAGACCATCATGGTCAACGTCATTGGGACCTTCTACCTCGCGCTCCTCCTCGTCCCTCACCTGAAAGAAGCCGCGAAGCGCTTCGCCATCACCCCGCGTCTGACTATCGTGAGCAGTGAGGTACACGGCTTCACGAAGTTCCCTGTCCGCAATGAACCCAACATCTTCGAAGCGTTGAAGGAGAACCGGAAGGAGTATTTCAAGGATCGGTATCAGGATAGTAAGTTACTGGAGGTGCTGGTGGTGCGGCAGCTGGCGCCGAAGCTGGAGGGCAGCGGAGTGGTGTTGAATATGCTCAACCCGGGGCTCTGCCACTCGGAACTCTCCCGCGACGGGCCGTTTGTGTTGGAGGTGATCAAGTTCCTTCTTGCCCGGTCAACGGAGGTGGGGAGCAGGACGTTGGTGGCGTCGGCTGCGGCGGGGAGCGAGAGTCATGGAAAGTACATGTCTGATGCGATGGTCAAGGAGGAGGCGTTGAGTCCGTTTGTGCGGAGTAAGGAGAGCAAGGAGAGTGGGGAGAAGGTTTGGAGGGAGTTGAGGGATATCTTGGAGGCGGAGCAGCCGGGTGTTACTGAGGTGGTGAGATGATTGTTCGGAGGAGTTCGAGAGGGGGTGTTGTCATTGGAGTTTCCAGGGTAGTACTGCAATGCTTGATCAATGCACCTCCAGCGCCTTTCTTCCGCCATTTCTCTGAAACGGGAATATGGTAGCAAGATGGTACCGCCGTTCTGAAGTCTCCACATTTGCAAGCATTCCATTCATGCGTGTAACCCTTTGGCTCCTATGCTCCGGCCACTCTGCCCTCCAAAGCTCGCCTCCCATACCTTCCTCACTTGCATTCCATCCTCACTTTTCTTTCTTAGAATCGCTCCAGAACTTCTCAAAGAGGGCTTGGGCCTCAGGCCGGCGGATGAAGGTGTCGATGGTGTCGACAGCGGTGGTCTCCGCGGTTTGGGCCGGGATGGAGCTGCTTCCAGTGATGCCATGGTCTTGTGTGGCTGGCTGCTGGGTTGGAGAAGCAGCAGCGTCGTCCTGTTGTGCCTGCTGTGCGCTTGCATGCGCTTCAGCCCTTGCTCTCACGGCACGACCTCCGCGCCTCTTCTTCTGCTTCGTCTTGCTTTTGGCGCCACCACCACCAGCCTCGTCGAGCTGCTCTCCAGGGGCATCAGAATCTGCTTTCTCGGCCTCCACAACAGCTGCCATGCTGTAGTCCTTGATGATGTACTCCTGAGACGGCGGTTGCTGCGATGGAGAAGTCGCACCGGCCACCTCATTCTCACTCGGCTGAGCCTGCATGGTCTGGGTAGATCCCTTCTCCGCAGCAGGTGTCATGTTGTTGTCGGTGGTGATGTGGGCCTCTGCAGCCAGTTGCTGCGCAGGAGAAGCGGCTTCCGTCTCCTCATTCTCTCCACCAGCCGTAGTGCCAGCCATGAACTCCTCTCCAGCCGCAACAGCAGCATCCAAAGTCTGACCGACCGTAGCCTGGTTTTCGCTGCCGAAGATCGATCGCATGATGCTCTCGACGATGCTGATGTTGTCGGCCTCCGCGAGAGTTGCATGGCTACGGATATAGTTCCTGATCAAAGGTCCGATGCCAGCTATGAAGTAGCGCACCTTGATCAACAGAAGCTCCCGCACGATGCTGTCGCGATCAGCATCGAACGCCTTGCGGTCGGTGTCGAGCTGCCCGCGCTCGTGATCCAGCTGTTGTCGGTCATCGACAATGCCCTGGCGTTGCTGTTGTTGCCACTCCCGCAACTGAGCCTTTTCGCGCTCGTGCTGTCCCATCGATTGCCTGAGGGCTGCCTCCAGACGCATGATTGAGGTTTCGCGGGCGTTCAGGCTGTTGTCGCGGTCTGGGGGTGTGCCGACGGAAGACATCTTGATGGTGATGTCGGTGGCTATACTGGTATGGAGAGTTGTTGATGGTGATTACAGAAGTCGAAAGTGGGCGAGAATGTTGTGGATAAAATGTCGCAATGTGAGGTTGGCTGTCAATACATTGATGCACGCGCTAAGTATACTAGGCGAGGACTAGCGTATAATCACATGCCCAGAAACCGGTGTCGGGATATACGAATACTGCGAGAATCGTACATGCCAGAGAGGAGGTCGAACGATGGCAGTGGGCGAGAAATATGTAGTCAAGTTCATGTGTGGGAAGCATCCTGATTTCATTGATGCATCCGACGACATCAACGAGAACAAGCATTTCAGCACAAGCAAACGATCCAGTTCCTAGCTACAGCAAACTGTCTCTAACTGCGTAGATGACTGGGCAATGCTTGCGCCATCCAGCCGTCGGAGTCAGGGAACCACTCATGCCCAAGCACTCCCTGCCGACATCTCTAAGCAGCTGCTGCTACTCGAAGACAATAACAACCTCCTTGAGCGTGCGGTTCCAGCCCAGCTCCCTCTCCCTCTTCATCGCGCGCTCGACGAAACTGGCCACCTCACGCTTCAAATCATCTAAAGTGAGTGGGGCGAGCTTTGGGACTTGTAGGCGGACAGCGCTCTCATCATCGTGGACTTCTTCGTTCGTGACGTCGGTTTCGGTGATCTCGCCGGACAGGATGCGATTGTCGTGGTTCTCTGTGGCGGTGAAGAGCGGGTTGTCGGGCTCGCCGGTGGTTGCGGTAATGTTTGACAGGTTGGGCTGCTGGTTGATGCCGATTTCTTCGGTACTGGTAGTCGTGTCTGACATGGTGATCTGTCGGGTTGTTAGAGTGGCATATTGCTTTGCAGCGGGATTGAGAGCTTACGGTAGAACGGTGTCTTGATTGTACTTTGTATGCGGTATACGGCTTGCGCAGGTTGCTGTGGTTTCTATACGGAGATGCTCGGTAGTGATAGGTAGGTGAAGAAGGTAAGAAAGCTAAAGTATCGAATTTGCGCGTCGTGGGCGACGAGATTTGACGGGACCTCACTTCATGTATTGGCGATACCGTTATAATAGACGATGGATCAATGAGAGATTATGGCTACGGGTTTGAATGTTTGCGAATAGCGGCGTGAAACCAGCATGAATTTGTGCCATTGGAACGTCAGCGGGGACGCGGAGATGGGGCAAACAACATGGTCTTTGCGGTAGCAGATGGTGTTTGTTTTTAAGAACTGGAAGCACACATTCGCCGCCGAGCGGAGATGAACCGTCGCCTGAGACGAGCGGCCATAGTCGTGCTCTGACCATACGCCTACCTCGACTACACTGCTCGTGCGGTTGATTTTCGTCGACAATGAGTTGAAGCACGTGACTCTGTCTGCTTGTCTTGGCGTGAGGGCTCATATAGCTCCTCTTTCTTGCTCTTACATAGCTTCAATCAACACAATGTCTGTTTTCACTCAGTTCAACCCAGTGATGACAATGGCAACTCCCTCCCACTCCACACCCAGCCTTGCTCCTGCCCCCTCCCCATCGTGCAGCCAACACTGAAGCCCACTTCCCGCCTCAGTCCTTTCTGCATCGGTGGTCAGGCTCAGCAAACACCAAGTCTACCTTCACCAATATCCGCGGCGTCTCCTCCCGCTCCTCATACTGCTGCTCATACTTGATGAGCTCCACTACCTTCTCCAACGCCTCCTCGTGCGTCAGACCGTCCAGCGCGCCTCTGATTACACGGATGATTCGCTCCTTGTAGAACCTTCCCGTGAGATGAGCTCTCATCGTCTCACGATGCTCTGACGCCTGGTACGCTGCGGGCGTGCCACCCGAACCTGGAGCGGGCATGGGAGGGTCGCCGGTCTGGGTCTCCTGCTGTTCTACCGGATCCTCTGTACCCTGAAGCTGATCGACTAGATCTTTTAGCTCGCGAATCTTGGCCTGGCTTGCGGCTTCGTTGGCCGTTATCAGATGTTCCTCGGCCCGCAGATGCTCGGTGATGGCCCTGATCTGGTCGATGACTTGTTGCAGCCGCGGGATGTATGCGACAAGGGTTGCGACTGCCGGTGATAAGTCGAGGTATTCGATGATGCCAGTCAAATCGTCGGCTTACGCCTCAGCAGCAGCGGCGAGCAACCGCTGTTCGTTGGCATCGAGATGGGGGCTTTCGCTCTTGTCGGACATGGTGGGATCTGTGCCGTGGTTAAAAGGGCTAGTCACGGCCTGAATCATGGGCAATATACCTCGTGGGACTTCGTGGATGGCTATGTATAGTAAGTGGTTTCTGCGTCGGTATAATATGCGTGAAAACGTGTATTATGGCTGGTGAAGAAAACAAAGATTTGGTCAAACGGTGGGAATTCGTGCGTTGTGGGCCATTTGGACCGACGAGACCTCACCTCATACGTACGGCCACTTCCTCCGCTCGGCAAAAGAGTCTTTCGAGAGTCAAGTGCAAATGCTACCGTATGAAAAAGATGCTGAGAACACGTATTATAAAGTTGGGTATGGGATGCACGATGCGTTTCCAAACGCGAGATACACGGAGTCCGAGGCCGAACGTGTAAACGGGGAGATGATTGAATCAATGTTTGATTGCTATGGTCTCAACAAAGAATTGCTAGGGAATGTACCAACAACGGCAGCGTTGCATTCGTTGTTCATCTCGAACAAGCAATCATGCTACACAAGCACCGCCAATACGACCAACGCAAGTGCGAACGATGCGATCCCGGCTCGATCGAGACTCCGAGAACACCCACACATCCAAACCACATCTCATGCTGGGCCAACGAATAGCCTACTCGAACCGCAAGCTAACCTCCCTCAGCTTCTTCCCTGACGGCCCAAGATCCATTCCTTTGTCAGCAGCCTCATCCAGCTTGTTCTTGACAGAATACTGCACGATCTCGGCGAGCTGAGTGGGCGTGAACGAGTGGTTGTGGGGGCGGACATTTAAGCGATCGAGCTAGCCAAGGAAGATGGCGTTGGCTGGGACGATGGTTGCAGCTGCTGTTGGATTGCCTACTGGTGGAGGCGCTATTTGCACACCAACTGCTCCTTCGCCATCATTGTCGTCGACGCCGCCGCCGTTCCGGTCGTGGTCCCCTGCATCGTGGTTGTCAGGATGTCCATCGAGCAACAGTGGCCTGTAGGCTGAGTAGTTTTGCTTCAGCGATTTCAGCAGCTGCTGCGGCCTGCTCGATCTTGACTTGTTGCTCATGCTTCTGGATCTCCAGCTTTTTGATCATGGCTCTCAACTCGTCGATGACGAGCTGAAGATGGTTGAAATCCCTGGATTGAACAGTAACAGAGAGCGAGTCGAGGTAGCTCAGCATGGATCCAGCGTCGTTGACATCGCAGGAGGAGGTATCAGCAGGAGGAGCGGCTCGTCGTTGGCTCCCATACGCGGCGACTTGCTCGGCGGTCGGCCTCTCAATCCTGTCCATGTCGTAGCCACTGACGCCGACCGGCAGCGCCGTTTTGCTTATAAGTGGGGGTCGACGATCGCTTGGCCTGTAGGTATGTTGATTACGGAAAACCGACCATTAGAGAACTAGCTAAGTGTGTTGTTTGATGACGAGAAGAGTACTCCAGCCTTGGATAAGGCCGATGCTTCGTGAGGTTGAGCCAAAGGACAATGAGGTGATTCCAAAACAATAATGTGAGTTGCAGTGTCGGTGTTGTGTTTACGTACACCCGTCCGGACCTTCAAGTCTGTAGACGACGGAAGATGCTTAGATGGTCGTGGATCGAAGTATGGAATGGTTATATAGCACCCCAGTGGCCATGCAATGGACTAATGACGGAGCGCTTTGCGTAGAGGACACTACCACAACCATTGCAATGAAGTCCGGGCAAAGGACGGTCATCACGTCCATCAGCTTCCCGAACAGAAGCATCAGCAGCCTTTCGTCGCCAACGCAAGCATTGGAAAGAGCAGCATTAGGGGGGTCATTTTCACGTAGAGCTGGACTTGCTCCGACTTATGCCGTCGATGGGAAAGCGGGAAAGCAAAAATGCAAGAAAGAGAAGCCAAAGCAAGGCGTGATTGCAGGAATGGTTCAGTCCTGGAGAAGATTAAGGTACACAGGTACAGCCGCCGACGGTAGAGCCGTCGTCGGCGTGTCTCTTCCATCCGTTCATGTCATCCAGAGACCTCTTGTATGCCCGCACAAAACTTTGCCATCAAACATCGTACCACACGCAACATGCCCCGTGACTTCCGCCTTGATCAACTCATCATCCCAAGCCAAGTCTTTGGTGGGATGTGCAGAAACACGCAGCTCACCCTCCTCTCACAAAGACCTCGTACTCATCCATGACATGCGCCAGTATGGCCACGAGCCGGCGACGACGCGCTCTGCGCGAGTTTGGTTCTGGCGCCTGAGCTGCCTGGTCCTCTAATTCCAGCCGAGCATTATTCGCATCCGAGGCCGCCTGAAGCCGAGCCTGCAGAGGGTCCTGAGGTATTGGGTTATCGGACAGAGCACTCAGGTCTGGATATTCCGCAGATGGTGGGATGAAGCCGCCGGTGCCTTTGAATGTGAACTGCTCACCGGAGGTAGTCATCACGGTGTACTGAGCGTCAGGGCCGAACTTCTCCATACAGTCGATGGGCAGCCACCTTGGGAGTTCGGTGATGGAATTGGTGGTGTTTGAGCCGCTTGGAGACTGCTGATGGCTTGAACCGTCATCGTCCTGGCTGTGAGTTTGAGCGAGGGAGGATGAGCTCTCCCCCTGATGTGCTGCTGTCCCCTGGCGACTTTCGTTGTTGATGTGGTCGCCGTTGTCGATGTTTTCGCGTCCGCCACGCCCGATCTCGCCACGTTGACTGCTTTCATCGTCCTGGTTGCTCTCAGCACCCACCTCGCCATCACGCAACCCTCCCTCCTCCTGACTGCTCCCATCATTCTGCCCTCCCTCAACATCCTGCTCTCCATCTCCTCTCTGACTGCCTGAATCCTCTCCGCCGCACTCCCCTTCTGGATTGCGCTGATCGTACCACCCAATATCGGGTCCCTCGAACTGCATGATACCTCTAACGAACGCACGGATCACAGAGTACATCATGTACGTGGCGACCACGGCGCGCCAAGCTTCTGGGATCATGTCGAA
The DNA here is from genome assembly GCF_035928015.1 of Saxophila tyrrhenica. Lineage (NCBI taxonomy): Eukaryota > Fungi > Ascomycota > Dothideomycetes > Mycosphaerellales > Extremaceae > Saxophila > Saxophila tyrrhenica. Next base: position 110,798 of record NW_027041735.1, on the reverse strand, counting down.
CGCTTCAAAGGACGACAAGGGCAAGGCCACGTCGTTGTCTTCGTCTTCAGCGTGATCCGCGCTCGACTGACCGTCAGCCGCACCCTCGCCACCCTTGTGTTCCTGCGCATCGAAAGCGACTTCGTCGTGTTCGTTTGGCTGACCGTGCGGATGGTGGGCTGTATCGTTGGATATGATATTCGTGCACGAGGAAGAGTATAACATTCGTTCCAGTTAAAGGGAGACAGTGCCCTAGAAATGGACGTCGATGTCAAGAGACCATACCCCAGGACAAAGCAAACCCAAGCAAGCAGTTCCTTTGTTTGTCGTTGCTGCATCCCTTCGTCTCGACAACGTCATGCACTGCATACTACGCTTAGATCCATTTGCTGAGACATTGCAGATGAGATCGTAGCAGACTGGGAAGGTCTCGAAGCGCAAAGAAGGCCATGCCAGTGAGACATGGGGAAGCACAGTACAGCATGGGGTAAGACCTTGTGATGTAGAACCTTGCATTGGTATTGGAGAAGAACACGTACGCTTCTCCTACTTCGAGGTAACCTGACGTGCTTACAACCATTCTCATGCCGCCTCATCGATTTTTCGAGAAGCTCACCTTGCCACCATGTCTCTGCTTACCCGCTGCCTTCTTCCACCCCACATCTTCGCAGGACCAACTAGTCTTGACACCAAGCTTCTCTTGCTCGACAATCGCCTCTCATGCCCACAACCATCGACGTGCCCCCTTTTCGATCCAGGAGAAGCTCATCCTTCCTGAACCTCCTCAGCAGCCAGGTCCTGCCCGCCCTCCTGATCTCCACTGCACGATGGCATGAAAATGCATTCTCCTGGGATGGTTCCAGCAAACGTGCCCTTTGTCTGTTCGTCCCAGAACCATGTCTTTGTCAAGCGTCGTTCCCTGCACATTGGCCCTGCCACCAGGTCTCTAGACCGCCTCGCCACCCGTCACCCCATCTCAGAGTCTCCGTCCCGCTCTGAGCGACCCCCCTCTGCGCCAGTAAAGCTTTGCTGTTGGAGACAGGGGCAAGCCTTTTGGCCTTGTAATACGAAATCACCTTCTTCGTCCCCCCGCACTTGCGACAATCCTCCCTAAGCTTACGGACCTTGAGCTTCTGAGCTTCACTCTTGACCTCAGCAATGTTCACGCCTCCCTCGCGGTCCTCCACAGCTTCGTCGATCACGTCTTTGAAAGCGGCGTACTGGCGCATCTCTTTGACGTTGGCAGCCACCGTCTCTTTGTAGCCCGGAAGGTCACCCTCCGTCATGTACAGCAGATCCAGAGCGAAGCTCGCGACTCCGGCTCGCAGGCCCAGCAGGATGTCTTTGCAGCCTTCTTGGGAGAGGCTCCACATGATAAGTACTTCACAGGGTCCTCTTCCCGCTCGATGAAGTCCAGCTCGCGCTTGATCAGTTCCTTCTCCCGCTCGTCGAGCTCCTTCCCGCGCTCGCTCACAGCTTGCTCCTGGCTCTCGATGGCTTCTTCACGCTTGCTGATGTCGACACTCTCTGCCTGCAACAAGTCGTTGATTGAGGCGAGGGAGGTGGCGTCGGCGGGTGCGATCGGACCTGAGAGCCTTGCGTCCTTCTCCTTGAGGGTCATGTTCTGCAAGCTTGTCGTGATTGCGAGGAGCTCGTCTGCGGCTTTGGTGTTTTGTTCGGATTGGGTGCCGGTGAAGAGAGTCTTGTTGGACATGGTGGTTGTTGTCGAAGTGGGCTGTCAGGCGACTTGTCAGCGAGAAATTCAGGTGGTATTTGCATGCGCTTGTTCTGAGTAGCGATTACTCACGAGTCTTGATGTTGAGATGAGGACGACGCGGTGTGTCTGCTTCTGTCGGAGTGCTCGTGCGACCGGGTACAGGGCGTGATCTATAGGGAGTGGCAGGTTTGGTGGAATGTATAGAAGTCCGAGTTTGGACGGTGGGTTGTGGCTCGGTTGGCCGAACGCGATTCACTTACTAGCGCATTATCACGTGCTCGAATCTCGACTGCGTGCGAAAACGCTGCTGCACAGCTCCTCGCGAGCAATATAGCGCGGAATCAGAAGGTCCGTAACGTGCTCTGTTGAAGTATACAATCGAGAATCGCGAGTAATACGAGCGTGTGTTGACATCGACAGTATAAGAATCCTGCAACCTGGATGCAGTAGACGACCTCTCAGCGAGGCGCAATGTTTGCCATACCTTTGTTTCCAAGACCAACGCAACACAATCCCGTTCCGACTGGCAGAAGATCGTACAAAGGACCATCCGCCAGCCCACGTGGAGATACCCGACTCACTCCGCCTTCAGGAACTGCCTGAACCAAGCGACCGCCGCATTCTTGCCTCTCGCCATGGCATCTCTCTCCCTCTCGATCTTCGGCGAGCCCCGTGTCAAACACGCATGCTCCACACCCGGGAAATACTGGTAGTCGAACATAACCCCATTTGCCTGCAACGTCTTGAAAGTGTGCTCTTTCAACTCTGCAGTGTACGCCGCATCGATCTCGGGCGCCTGGATCTGCACTGGCGCCGCAGCATGGTCAATGTCGTCTTTGGTCAGCAAACTGGGATGTCCAGCAATCACGCAGTCGACCAGCTCTTTGTGCTCCGCAGCGGCGAGACGGAAGACGGCCCAGCCGCCGTAGCAGTACCCGATGGCGCCGAATTTGCTGTATTCGGCGCGAAGCTTGCGGGCGCAGGCCAGGATCTCGGGCTCGCGGATCTCGCGGGAGTGGCGAGAGACGAAGCCGTGGAGGTCGATTTCGTCGAACGCTGTGCGCTCTAGGGCGTCATAGTTGAGGGTCTCGCCGTTGAAGCTGGAGAGCAGTCAGCAGTTGGTCCGGCGCAGCTGGGCATGGAATGAAATGAGCTGGACGTACAAGTCGGGCACATATACCGTCGCCTCCACTTCTCGAGCGAGATGATCGGCCAGCAGGCGGATGTTGGGGTACCTCCAGCCGAAAAGGTCCGGGATGAGCATCACTGCGGCGTTGTCATTCGAGCCGGCGACATACGCTTGGTTGCTGGCGGTTGGATAAGCGATGATCCTGCCCTCAGGCGTGCCATCCCATTCGAAACCTTTGACGCAGCAGGCTGAGATCGACATAATGGCGGGAGTGCTTAGATGCTCTCGCCAGGGTTAATGTAGTGTGCGAAGAGTTCGTCCTTTCGACTCGTCTTGGGGGCAGTGTCCTGTTATTGTTTGGTTGCCTGGAGCTCGCAAGCTCTTGAACACTTTCGTATAACGCTCTCTCAGCTTTGGTTGGTAAGCATGTCGCGGGGGTAAGCATGCGCAGCATTTCGGACAAATCATTGGCGGAGCCCAGATCGGTGGTTGGTGTTGGGGCCAAAACTCTGTCAAGTGAATGTTCTCCACCCGACATCGGCCTCTGCCCCAGACCTCACCTCTCCGTCCAGCTATGCTTGGCAGGCAGGTAACCATTGATAGAGGTGGAGATACCGCTCCGGGGACTACGAACTATGGCTCAATGGTAAGCTGGAGATCAAGGCCATGGTCTGCGGCGGTATGGCATCGACGCAAAGGGTACTGCTTTCACAGAGCTCAGTTACAGCCACCGCTGAGGATCCGAGAAGAAAAGCCTAGTATACGTCGCCTCGAATGTGGTAATCTGTCAGCACATTGTGGCAGTATGTAGCTCCGAGCAAGAGCAGAGTCATATGGGAGTCTCTGGGCGCTCGGGGCTGGATTGCTGATGGTGGATGATGGTGGAAGGCGTATGACACGACGCCGTCGCAAAGCACCAGACATATATTGTGCCGCACTCTGTTGAAACTTCCAGGCCCAAATACCGGCTGAGGGAGCGGAACCGGCCGTGACATGACGTTTGCGGTCCGCGTGATCTCTCAACCTCAGGCTGATTCGCTGCGTGGTATAGCAGGGCGCTCGAACACTGCACTGGATGACGAGGTCTGAGACTCCGGCATGCCGTAAGAGCTTGTCCCAAGCTTGAACTGATCCTAATACTTATCCGTGGGTGACTGTTGTTTTTTGCTGTTCTTTAATGTTTCATGTTCGCAGCTTTTTGTCAAGCTCAAAGTCCAAAAGTAAAGACGAGACCTCTGGCCAGACTGCGAGACGGTTGATCCGCGCTGGAGATGCGCATGGCGAGATGCGGGTGCACAGCCAGGCTGTTACTGTCCGCATTTGCTCCAATGCTTTTACTTCGAGCCGGCTGGAATCAATAGACCGTCCGGCTCCTGCTGAGTCGAGCTCGGCAACGCGAGGTCGGGAAGGATTTGGTCGCTGGAGATCTGTGTGGGTTGACGGCGGTCAAACGCTGGGCTGTCTTCAGTAATGGCACGGGCAGGATGGAAAGCGAAATCGTGGAAACGAAGAGCATGCCGACGGTGCTAATCCGGTGTGTGTCGATGGACAGGCTTCCTTCTTCTGGCGCAGGAGGCTGAACTCCCGGGAGTGGCGATCTAGCTGGTCTTCCATGGCGGTTGTTTGCCTGGACTCACGCCGGCGGTCAGAGGAGAAGGTTCTGAACGTCGAAGAGGACACCACGGCTATGGATGGCTGGTAGCCGGATGGTGTCAATGGGCTAGACGACTGAGATGGACTTGTTCATTGCAGGAGCAAGCCACAACGTCGACGGAACGAAACTTGTTGTTGCTTGAGAGCCCATCTTCATTCCACCATCAGCATCTGACCTTCTCCCAACTTCCTTTGACGTCGTCGCTCGACCAAACTGGCCCATGCACTGCCCTCATTACTCCTCCACCCTCACCATGATGGCGCTAGCAAGCACAAAACCTAGCTCCTCTCCCACTCTACTTCCTCTTCCTTTCTTCTCCAATGACTACCACCGACATCCAACCTGAACTTGAGCTTCGATAGCACCCCGGACACTCTACGGCTTGCAGGCAGGTTCACCAGGTTGGCAAGCCCTGGTGATGTCAATATTGATGAATGTGCTGGAACACTGTGGCGACCTCATCACACTGCTACTCCTTTTTGATGAGTAGTAGCAGGTGAGGGTGCCTACATCCGCTCGAGATTATATAGCTCCGCCATCAATGTCTTCATCATTTCCATCGTCTTCGTCATCTCTGTGCTGCTCAACTCGTCGTCGCCGCCTCCTCAGTCCCGTATTTGAGTGCTTTGACGCGTTGTTGCTCAGTTGTTTGCGACCCCGAGCGCGTGCGGAGCTCCACGTCGTTTGTCCATGCCCGCCATTGACGAAAAGGGGGAGTCCAGGATATGAGCACGATCCCTACGAAGCGCGACGGACATCCTATTAATCTCTTGGGATTCGTAAAATTGTCCTTGCCCGGCCCATGTACCAACTGTGACGGCTTTTGAATAACTTGGTGCGGCGAGAGCAAGGAGGAAGAACATAAACATGAAGAGCGCACGCTCACCTCGTACGAGACGCCGATTGAGCCATCAGGAGGGAAGGTATTGAGTCGCTGGCACCGCGGCTAACACAGGTGCGTTCTGGTACGACCGCCTCACAACGGAGCGCCGCCCAAGACGGTAGGTGAAGGGTGTTTGTGGCGGCAGCACCATCGTCTGAGAAGCTTACTCCCAATCCCAGCATGACGACTGGCTGGAAGAGATCCCGGAAGGCAGACAGAAGCCTTATCTTTGGTGGGGTGTTGTCTGATCTCGCTACAAGAGCGTGCCTCACGCAACGCAACAACATCGAACACAGAGGACCAGCTCCAAGGGCAAAGGCTTGTCCATGGCAACTCACCGGGTGTCTCCTCAGCCATCAACATCCAGCTTACGAGTACCACCAGAAGTTCCTTCCTCACTGTCCTAGGCTGCCCGTCGCCTCCTGCACCTGAGAAGACCAACCTGGGCTCGCCATACTAGGCACTTTCGCTCTGGCTGCCCAAAATTCTGGATACACCCGCTCAAGCGAGGGACGGTACAGATCGCCTCGCAGTCGGACACGCGGGCAGGTGTTCGGTAGCAGTACGGACGGAAAAGATGAAGAAATCATACTGCCACCTACACGGTGGTACCTTTCAAATTCAGACGAGGCATCTGCAGAGCAGTGAGTACCATGCTCTTCAGATCAAGCAATTCTGGAGACATTTTGATGTGGAATGACATTGAGGAGGCCGCAGGGATTGGAAAGGGGAGGGTTCTGCTGCCTTTGGCAGACAGCCATAACAAATGAGAAGGCAAGACCTTTTCGATGTTGACCTCGCAAGAAGCGGAGGAAGATGCACTGATGCGAGGAAGAATGATTAGAGACATTGAGAACAAGGAGGTTAAAGGTCAGTTGTATCGCATTGCTATCTTTACAAGAGTCGCAGGCCGAATACAACGCTCTCAACAACTTGAATATTTCCAAAGCACAGCCAATCCTCACAATGTTTCACCGTATGATGACCCTTTTGGATGTCTCGCTCGTGCATCCAGCTCCCATGCTCATGTTCATACCCCAGTCCACGCTCAAGTACCCATTCCTGATCCAATCATACTCATCCGTATCCGTCACAATCACTCCTCATCATCCCGACCTCCTCGCACGCTTTTTCGGGCGCTGCGCCTCCTCCTCCTCATCCTCCTGCCTCTGTCGGCGCTGATCGTCCTTTACTCGGCGCTCCCCCTCCTTGCGCTCCTCTTTCCCCATCTGATCAGGGAACAACATGTCGCCCCACTGTTCTTTCCGTTCCCATCATCCAGTCCGTCTTCGATCCGACGAGTCTGCGCAGGGAGGTAGCCTTTCCGATCACGGATCTCTTTGCTGATCGCGAACTGCACCTGTCCCGCCTTGAAGACTGGTGACGGTGCGGCGGGAACTGACGGTGGTGGGAAATTTGCGGGGGCATGAGCTGGCGAGGGCGCCATGATCGAGTCCCGACGAGCTGCTGGCGCCGTCGTGTCGGATGGGTGGGAGGTGGTGGTGGCACCATGGCTGAGCCATTGCGCATGATGGAGGGTGTGAAGTAGTTGGGATCAGCGGCGGTGGGAGTCGGGCGGAGGGGGCGGTCAGGGGGCGGCATCTGCATGGTGCCGGGGTCGCGGATGGGCAGAGGAGGTTGTTGTGCTGTTGTTCGTGACGTCCCCGTTGATCTGTCCTCCCTCTCGAGTCTGTTGGCCATGTAAAGATCGTTATAGGGGTTGCGCGGATCGATCGCTGGGCGAGTGGCGGCGTTGTTGGTGGTTGTACGCGAGTTGGTCAGGGCGGGAGGATTCGAGATACTCGGCTGCATGCTCCTGGCAGCCTTAGCAGCAGCTTCCGTGGTCTCCCGGTCAGCCTGCTGCTGCACCATCTTCTTCTCCTCCTCCGTGAGGCTCTCTTCGCCCTCGTGATCCGCCTTATGAACCGTAAGAGCGGCCCTACGCGCCAGAATCGCGGCCATCCGAAAGCTGCCAGCGTTCTCACGAGCCGTCACTGCACGCGCCATGGCGTTCATGCCGCGCACAGAGAGCACACGTCCATCTCGGTCAGCAGCACGCGCAGCCGCTTGTTCCTCTTGCTAGAGTTGGGCCTCTTCGGCCTCATGGCGACGGTCCCTCTCGACAACCCGGCTCTCACGCTCACCAAGGTCGATACGCTGGCCTTCAAGGTTCTTGGGGGCGTTGCGGCGGGACTTGAATGCGCGTGCCATGGTGTAGTCGGCTGTCGTGAAGGTTGCGTGGGTACTTCAGGTGATTTTCGGAGTTTTCACCTGTGGTAGGCGTGCAGTTTCTTGCTTCTGCTTCCAATGTTAGCTTTCCCGATACATTCAGCGCGCGTAGCATCGATGAACGTACCTCATAGCCTGCTGTATGCTGTAGGGACGACAAGTGCAAGGAGTGGCGGTTGTGGGAATTTGTATGAAGAATATGAAATTGCCTGGTAAGATACAAAGGGTAAACAAGGCGCTAAGCCCAAAAGAATTGAAATTTGACTAGCGCGTTTGCACGTGAAGACGAACGCCATCCCGACACCTCGCCTCCGGCGACTTTCAGTCTCGGTGGCCCCTAGGCAAGTAGAAACGGATATACGCATGTTTTTGGAGTAATTATACGAAGGAGAGACATAGTAGGACATGCAGAACCTAGAACTCGAAAGACACGCCTGCTGTGAGCAAATGGCTCTCAGATGAGCTATACTGGAAGGAGACATGAACTATTTATCGTTTTGTTCATGCGATGGATAGCGGTAATATAGCATCTAACCCAAGACAGTAGCGGCAATCACAACTTGCATACCGACTGAGACTGCATAACAATGTGGGACAATTTCAATCGAACAAAGACAGAAATACAGTTGGTTTTGAGCAACTGCCTTTGATGCATTGATATGAGCTCATACTAGAATCAATTGCAACCCTCACAGCTCAGCCCATTTCATAGTCATCCTATGCCTGCAATTTTCCATCTCAGCGGGCAGGCGCTGCTGAGCAAATGCTTTGTACATCTTGCTGCACTTCTGAATCATGCCGCCTTCCGGACTCTCCGCGCTCACACCGCATCACCAACCATCTCCTCTCCACACTCACACTGCCTCGACTGTCATCTCCTAGCCCTCCCTCGTTCACGAGCCCTCATTCTCACCTGCGGTCGGCTGGGTCGGGAACGGCTTTTCCTCCACCTCCTCCTCCACGGTCGTGATGTACGTCTTTGGGCGTGCCACGCCAAACTGGTCGTGAAGGTACTTGTGGTGGTCGTACTGGATCTGGTCGGCGGTCAAGAGAGGAGCGGTGGGAAGGATCCTGGTCGGCTCGGCCGTGAAGTAGTCGACGGGACCGACAGGAACACGAGCTGCGACGTCCGTGGTAGGTGGTTGCTGCTGGTTGGTGTCGGCTTCGCCTCCCTCGCGGACCTGATCCTCGCCTTCGACCTCGTTGTCGTCCTCCACATTCTCCCACTCCAGATCATCGGCCTCAATGATCTGCATCGCCCTCTCCCGATGTCCCAGCGCAGATGCACGCCAGTTCGCCGCACGCTCACGTGCCTCGATCGCCTGGAGCGCTGCATCGTGACCGCGAATCGTCAGCGCGCGGTTATTGGCTGCCGGACCAGCTGCAGTCTCGCGGGCTTTCATGCTGCGCTCAGCCTTACGGAGGCGCCTCTCCTTGCGGTAGATCGAGACGGCACGCGCGGGGAGATTGACGGTCGGCTTGCGGCCATCCCTTGGTGGTGGAATGTGGGTGTTGATTGTGCGAGGCATGGCGTGAGTTGGGTCGATACGGCCCGAGAAGTGGTAGGAAGTGATGTTGCTTAGAATTCCACCTTGGACCTTGGATTCGCAGGTGGTATTGGGTATCTGCTACAGATTTCAGCTTCTCATTGCATTCAGAACGTACGCCATCGATCAGCATATCGCTTGTCATGTCCCGGTGCGGATCGCCGACCAGTACACAGAGTGGCGTTTGTCAGTGCAGATGTCAAGGTTGGAAGGTGGAAAACCAAAGGACGGATTAGGCAGGCACCTCGAAACGATTAACGTTTCACTAGCGCGTTTGCACGTGAAGAGGGAAGTGTCAACATCCACCATCCTCAGGCAGCTTCCGTCAGACCTCACTTCACACGTGTATCTAAGAGCTGAAACTATGCTGCAAACGATCGTAGCTGCGGACGTTGGAGACGTTGCCATGCAGCTGACACCGTCAACGGAGAGGGCGTTGTATAGCCATCGATTGTCGACATATACAGGGAAGGTTTTGAAGAGCGAGCGGTAGTTGTCCAGATTGACGAAGGAGAATGCGTTCCACGTTTTCCGTAACATCTCGCCCTTCGACAAGCGAACAATGTTCAGATACTCCAGACGGCATGCCAGGCGACCATGCTTTAACTCCAATCAATCCCTAGTGGCTTCCTAAGCAAGAAATCAGGCTGGCGCGTGTCCTGCGGCTCCTCGTCTCGGACCGAGTGTGGTATTGCACCGCAGGCTCGTCTGGAGACTACACCAGTAAAAGCTGCTGTGCTGGCGATTTGTTTCCTGCAATCGCAGATATCTTCCTTCTCGGCTCACCGTTAAGATCCCTCTTCGTTGCTGCAATGCTACTTCAAACTTGCGTAGAGGACCAACCACCAGCTGCAGCGGGACGGAGAGTCTGGATCAATGTTCATTGTTTGATCCTTCAACCCAGCGTCGCGGGACCTGAGCTGGGAACCCGTCGAATGCTCGGTGCGAGACCAATGGTGCTGCATCACCTCCCTTTCCTATATTCAGCTCTAGCACGGGCGGTGACATAGAGTGGGGACTTGGCTTGCAGGCAACAGCTGGATGACATAAGATGTCTTCCCTCCTTCTCCGCTGGGTGCACCGACGAATCGGCTGAGCAGGCTATCTCTGGCCCAGACCTGTCGTTTAACAACAGCTGCCACCGGCACGACCTACAATCTACTCGCACCATCGAGATGACCCGGGGGACCGGGCAAGCGTCCGCCAGCCATTCAGGCCGGTCACCTCCGTCCACGAGGTTTGAGAAGGTTGCTTGCCATGGCCAACTTCGGCAAGAGTTCAACATCGCCGTTCGGATGCTCGCCACCATTGCCCCGGCCGGGGGGGCTCAGGGTCTCAACCGACAAGCTGATAGCGGTGCAGAACACAGGCGCAGTGTCATTGCAGCGGATCCAGCATGGTAAAGCAGGCGCGCTCTCCACGCAAAAGAATGAGCTCCTGGTTGCTAGCTGCTGGAGGACTTCTAGCTGCCGGATGACTACAGTCCGGACGATGCTCTTGTAATCATGTAGCGAGACTATAACGTCCGCCGTAATCTATGCCGCGGATTAAAGCCTAGTCATGCTGCGCTTCCCTTGAGCCTCTAGCCATGCTGCGCTTTCGTGGAATCTCCAAGATCGTGGTCTAGTCGTCCGAATGGAGCATTGCGCGACAAGCATGTGGCGAACGTTGATGTCCTGCCGCGGTTCAATACCAACTCCGCGACTACAACATCGGTGTCATGCATTGCCAGCGCTACTCTGCAGATGCACAAGCAATCTTTCGAACGCATTCTTGCTCCTCCATTAGCAGTCTCCCGGGACGGGTGATGAAAGGAAAGAGGTGGAAGTGGTTTATCGGAACGGAGAATGCAGTTATCAGAAGGACGAAGATCTATGTATGTATTGTCATCTCGGAAATCAAATTTGTCTCGCGAGACCTGCCACGCTCTCCCTGCCTGCTCTTCATGTCCGACGCTGGATTTTTGCTCTGCATTCCGTCTACACTGATCCGCTATCCTGTCCCAGATCCCCTTCCTTGTGTAATTACCCAACTACTATCACTTGCGTTCTTCTCTTCTTGTAGCTTCGGTACGTTTATATTGCTTCGAAGTCTTGTGCTGGAAGCCATAGCGAATGTCAGTAACCGCAAATCAATCAGGCTTCGCGCTCTGGGTTCACCGTCTGTAGTCGTTGATTTGCTCGACGAACCCCAAACTCACTCAAGGCCTTTGCTTCCAGCGCACCGCAGCGCACCATACGCCTGGTCCCACTGTCGCACCTGGTCTTCATCGTACTTAAGCTTCCAGTACCCTTCCATCTCAAGATTCTGTTGCATGGCGTAGAACTCTGGCCACAGCTTCTGCAGAAGGTTCAGAGCGTCGCGGCAGACCCAGAACCTCAGCCCGGTCCCCTGGACTGCTGGAGTTTTCCACTCGTCCAGGCCTAGGAAGAAGCCGTGGTTAGCGGTGATGTCGAGGATAGGCTTGGTCGACGGCGTCTCCAACTCTTCTCTCCACCGCTCCGACCTTGAGGCGGCGAAGCAAGCCACTTCAAACGCCAGCATCGCCCCTTGCTCGTGAATTATATTGATCATCTGAGTTGGTGCACCGTCGAAGTCGCCTCTTTGGAGCTCCTACATCCAGCCCTTCACCAACTCAGCGTCGACAAGCTCGCGTGACCACATGAACCACTGACATCCCAGCGGGCAAGTGTGCATGGTTGGCTCTCCTTCATCAGCCGTTGGATAGTGGTAGCCTGACTTCTGCGTCACTTTGTAGGCGGCCAGGATCCATCGCTTGTGGTATCGATGCCAGCAGTTGTTGTTGCCAATCGGGCAGTCCTTCGGGCAGAAGGTGATGTTTGTGCCGTTCGCAATGTGTGCAGGGGATACCATGTCGTCGTAGCAGATGGCGCACTCTTCAGGCTGCTTCTGCAGGGAGGCGAACATGCCATGGATGAAGTCGAGCCCGCTGGGTAGGTTGTGGTCGATGACGGCGACGACTTTCGGATCCAGGTAGTCCTCGTCCAGCTCGATGGGCATCTCGCGGCTGAGGAACTGCAGAAGTTCGGTCCGCTCGCCCACGGTCATGGTGGGTTGTGTCATTGTGCTGCGCTGCGGAGAACTTGGTGTGGGCCTTCGAGCACAACTGGCTGCAGGCGCAGAAGTCACTCTTTGATAGCAGCGATGTTGGAACTGCTGTGCAATTGCGGTCAGTTCTGGCTTGCGTTGGTATAGTTACTGCGTGAGTGGCGGGGTATCCTGGCTGGTTCGTGTCATCTAAAGCGATGCTTGGTGCTATGGTGCTATCGAAACAAGGCTTTGTTTCTGAACGGGCGGATTCTTTATGGTGAGGTTCGAAAGGAAGGCTGGAAGCTCGAGAAACGTAGGTCAGCATATGACATGTGATTTCGAGAGCAGCTCTCCCAGTTCGACCTCACCCGACGTCCAACCTGACGCGGCCCCGGAGATGTCACATCCTGCATTCCCAACGGTATATGCTCACCTTGTCTGATCCTCGATTCCCGCGGATGCGTCTGGCTGGTTGTCGAGCGAGTAGTGGCCAAATCACAACGCCACATCGCAGTCTGGTACGTTAGCAAGGTCGCATCTCGATACTACACAGGGACGACCTCCAGTCGACGTACCTCTGCCTACTTCGCAAGGTAGCTCTCAACAGGCTCGCCTCATCATCCGACGTGCGTTGTCGGATGACAAGAAGGCTTCAGAATGCTATCGAAAGCCACATCCATCCATCCTATTCTCCCGAAAGCGTGTAGTCGAGGAAGGGGGTCTATACAGGTCGGTCTTGTGACGTATAGATGGTGTTGCAATGTTACTGTGCATCAACGGTTCCAGAGCCAATATATGCCTTCATGTTCCCGGAAAAGAGTACTTTCGAGACCAATAGAAGGATCATGAACAGCTGCCATTACGCATTGGGCATGGATGACGCCTGACGCGCTTCCATCTTTGTTACAAATTAGCAATTAGTCCACGAGCGATTATGCAATGTTTGCCATGTCCCACCGATCTTGTCTCTCCTTACCACACTCCAAGCGGATGTAGGCGTCCTAGAGCAAACACTGTAGCTGCGGCCTGGCCTCGAACAGGAAGATACGCTCGCCTATGCGGTGGGGATGGGTTCTCAAGTCTGCACGTGCTCTTGTGGAAGATGCTTCTCGGGAAGGTTGCAAGCGTCGTCTGCTAACGGAGTTGTATTCGATCGGACGGCTAGGGAGACAGTGTCGAGATGGGTGGCGCGCGGTGTGGCAGCACATCCTCGCTCCGAGTTGTTCGCGCCGCGCGCCACTGCTGAGAGCGATGAGGGAGGCGACAGGGCCCAGTCATCTGGGCGAGACCCAGCCCGTCTCATTTGGTAGTGACATTCGTCTTCACGTCGTGGTAGGGCGTGTGCAGGAGAAGTCGCGTCTAGTGGCGGGCACTTTAACCGGAGAGAGCAGGAGACAGTGGCAGATCCGGCAATGTATGTGATAATTGGCCACATGGAATGAGCAGCAGCGACGGATCAGTAAAATCACAATCCCATCTGCATCACAAAGTACTTGTCTGTGGCTCCATGTTGTGGTTCCATGAACGACAGGCATGAAGGACACAGTTGCACAGCACAAGGCATTTTAGAGCCGCATTGTGGCGTCCTAAGATTATTAATATGTGAGGGTTCCGAGACTCTGACTGCGGCGATGTGGTCATTGTCAGAGACTGGATGAGTGGAGATGGGGTGGGTGTGATCTAGATGACTTAGCGTTGCGGGTTTAAAGGCCTTCCTTTTGTTTCCTTAGCTAGTAGACTTCTTCTTCAATACAATGAATATCATCAGCTCTAGCTCAACTGCACTGGATGTGGCTTTGGCGGCACTCCCGGAGTCCAGCAACTCGCAAGACCACGTTGGACCAAGAAGGCATGTGTGGGCAGATGCCAGGAGCGGTCCCTACATGTCAGTTCTCGCGTCAGCAATTCTTTGGCAGCAATGTTGGGCTCCCTGGCGCCATTTCCTGCACTTTGCACACAACAGTCGAGCTGACTGGGTCAACCATGGAACGGATGAGACAAGGAAGAACGGTAGTTTGGAGAAACATGAAACTGGCAGAGCGCGGCTGCCCGGCATGTCATTGAAAGCATGTTGCCGAAGTGACTGCTAATGTGTCAATGTATCACAGTTGAAGCACGTGACTCTGTCTGCTTGTCTTGGCGTGAGGGCTCATTTAGCTCCTCTTCTTTCTTGCTCTTAGATAGCTTCAACCAACAAAATGTCTGTTTTCACTCATTTCAACCATCACCACCTCAGCTGTTCTCATCTGCGTCCGCCTGCGATGTCTTGGGGGTCTCAATACACAACCTGCCTCTCCCATCGCTGCTTGCCCGCGCAAGTTTCCCGCCATCACAAGCCTGAATTATGGTCCTCTCTGCCTACTCCCGGTCCATTCCCGCCGAAACTCGTCCTCTCATGACTCCTTCTCGTTCACCACACCCATCCAGAACTCCGCCTTCTCCGGCGGCAGCCATTGACCCAGCACCTCAGCGACCGGGAACTCCTTGAGCTTGTCTCGCCTGGCAGGACGGACATTGCGGTTAGCATATGCTCCGACATCATGGAGCTTCAATTGACTTACAGATACACCGCCCCATCCTGATGACTCGGACCGCGGTACGCCTCGATGTTCTTCTGCGACTCCTCGATCACCACTACCTCGGCTGGAACTAGAGTGGTGATTCCGTTGACCAGCTGGTTGCCGCCGAAGGACGCACGATCAAAGACACTTTCGTGTTGGTAGGTGATTCCAAAGAGCTCGTCGATCGTCTGGTAGTTCCACCACATCTCATGTGGAACCGAGATCTTGACCACAGCCCTCTGGATGTCAAGGAACGACAGCATGTCCGTCAACCACTGGAATGGGCGCTCCGTCAGACTCCAGTATGACGCGTAGGCGAGAGCCACCCTTTCTTGTTGAAGCGAGACCTGAGAGCGGCTGCCATCATCACTGAATGGTTGTGCTTCACAGATTGGAACGATGATCTCGACCAGAACGTTGGTGACGCCATGCCATGTGTTGACGGTGTTCTCGAGGACGTCAGGCGGAGCGATGTAGCAGTTGTTGATCTCGTCCCGGACGGCAACGACCTCGTGACGGGGGATGTGATAGATTAGGCGGCCCGCTTCCTTATTCACTTCGTCGTAGAGCTGTCGGGAGCATGCGGCCAGAGGCGCGTGGCGGATGATTTGCACACCGATCTGGTCGTGACGAACGGCGATGCGGTCATTTACGATGCAGAGTCTGTAGATCTCGTCGCGCATCTCTTGCGGGAGGCGCTGAAGGGCACCGAGCGCCGGGATGCCTTTGGTGGTCGCCTCATTGTCGTTGGTGGATGTCGGGTTGCCGTTAGTGGTCGCCGGGATGTCCATGTTGGGCGCCGTGACTGCTGCGCTGATGTTGTTGTGTTCAGGCGTGGTGGGGGCCGTGGTATTCATAGTGGTCGCGCGTGATGGCAACATTGATGTTTGCGGGTAAAGAGCTGCTGGTGCGCTTGACTATGACGACTTGCTGTGATGGGTGAGTTGGTGGAATGTTTCGCCGTGATGAGATGTCGCGGTATCCGAGAGTGATCGAGGAACGTGGTGTGTGTGTGTGTGTGTGTGTAATGTGGAGAGTATGAGAGCGGGGAGGGATCAAAACAAAGGGAGGAGCGCGGGCGCTTGGACCCGCAGCTTCGCCTTGGCGCAAGTGAATGTCGACCCCACTCCACCGTATGGGGCAGGAGTAGAAGCAGGACTTCATTATAATATTTTCAAGTAGAGTATAGATTCATCTGGAGGTATGAGGTTGAGAAGTAGCAGCAAGTGAGCGACCATCGGCGAATATATGTACCTGGAGTCTCTAGAAAAGCTGAGAATGCGTGCAGCTGAACGCGGAAGCAAGCAAGACATAGCATGTAGCTCTGTGGGACCTGTTTGGGAAGTTCGCAAAAATAATAAAGACAGGGCATAGTATCAAAGCTATGGAACACTGCTCTTAATCGTTATGCTATCATGGCTGAAGGCAGTTGGCAGTGCATGATCTCTCCAGCCATAGCATCCCACTTTTCCTGAACATCATGATCATCAAACCCCATGCCAGCTTTCAACCCGTCGTGCCAGTCGTACCCATCAGCGTGATTCCATAGTTCTCGCCCTCCTGTCTTCAACATTCCACGCCCACCATCAGCATTGCTCACACGCCTCCATCCTCCCACCCCATCATCTCCGCCAACCTCCCTCTCAATGTCCTGGCCTTCTCCTCTTCTCCATTCCACGAGAAAGTATTTCCAGGATGGTCTTGACGCCAGGCGGCCCTCCAGAACTGTACCTCCTCTGACGACATGGTGCGCCAATGCCCCAGGTTGCATCCGTAGACGAGGTTGAACGGGAGATCAGCGGTCCTCTCGCGCCACTCCTCGGCTAGCGTCGGACCGGGGCCCTCGAAGTAGCGAGGAATTGTGGCGGGCTGCTTGGATTTGGACTCGGCGGGCTTGAGCTTCGATGGCTTGATTGTCGTGGCTTTGGCATGCTTGCGCTCGAGGTCGGTGAACTCGGCCTCCATCTTTTCTCCCTCGGCCAACTCGGACTCAATTCACTCGTCTTCGTTTTCGATGTCTCCGTCCACCATGTCCTCGTCTCCCGAGGCGGCCTCTACAGTACTCTCGGCCTCGAAACCATCGATATCCGTGTAATCGTCCGCCGTACTTTCGAGACCTCGGAGCTTGGTCTGAACGAATTCGGCCACCACCAATCCCTGCTCGCCCGAATGCGCATCCCAGTCCGCCGGCTAGGCCTGTTGTCGGGCCATGACATCCTGCACGAAGTGCTTCTCATCAACGTCCATACCCTCCAAGTGCTCTTCGATGCACGCGTCGTCTGCGGTACGCGAGCGCTTGACACGCTGGTCGCTCCCATCTTACGTCTCTGCCTTACGCTTGCCGTTGTCCCTCCTGGTGCCGACTTCGAGGAGGACGCGCGGCGACCCTGTCGATCAAGTCGCCGTCCTTGCCATTGGAGCTCTTTCCGCCGCCTAGACCATTCTTTGCGTGCACACCGTCGGGCCATTTGATGGTCCGGCGAGCGCCCAGTGCATGGCGGTCGTGCTTGGTGTTCGATTGCATCAAGGCCATAGTGTTTTGGGCGGGAGTGGTCTTTGTCCTGGTCGCAGCCAAGCCTTCCAGATCCGGCGTCGACAGCAGACGGCCTTGGTTGTGGGCGGTCATTGTTCCGCTCGGGTTCACGCCCTCCAGATCCGGCTTGCTGTAGTTGAGAGCCGTGTCTTTGTTTCGTGCCTGCGGCAATCGGCTCTCGATCCTTGCCACACGTTCCTGCAGGACTCTCGCATGGGCACAGAGACCCCTGGTCTTCTCCTCCTTCGCTTCCCTTTCCCTCTTCCTCTCCTCTGCTTCTCTCTTTCGATCCTTCTCCTCCAATTTCCTCCTGCGATTCCTCGCCTGCCGCTTCTCGAGGTCCGCACAAATATCCGCCAGGAAGCCGCCAGCCTTCGCCGCCATCTGTTGGTTCTCCCTCAGCTCAATGGCTTTGGCGTTGCGCTCGAGGCTGCCTTGAGTGAGTGGAAGAAGGACTGCAACCACGCGGCCAGACTTTGCAGCGCGCTTGTAATCCAACAACAAGCCGGCCAGGAGTTGGTTCGATCCTTTGTGGGTGAGCACTCCGGCTTCATCTGGGACGCAGACTTTCTTGGAGCTGCCTGGCGCGACTATTCTCGACTTGCTCGACTTGGGAAAGGTCTTGTGCCCCCGGCGCCGTGACCTCTGGAAAGCCTGGGAAGTAGACCTTGCGTGGCCTACTGGCTGGCTGGCGAGCCTTGTCGATCAGTGTGGCGTTGACACAGAGTGTAAAGGCCGCGCGCTCGAGCTCAGTCAACTGGGCCATCTTTGAGGGTGTCTTCACCTCCACATCGATTGTGCGAGCGGCTGGGAAGGTCTCTACCACCATCGAGACGACCGTTGCAAACTTCTTCGCCCTCTCCTTGAGTAAGGCATCATTCTCCTGCTCGGAGACATCGGCATGGAAAGGGCCCTTAGGGATCTGGATTTCGACGTAGATGTGGAGATGGTAGAACGGCAAAGCCTGTATGCCTGCGTCCAGATGTTTGAATGGTAATATGCAGTCGAAGCTTTCGACGCTGTGATCGAGAATGAGCGTGAAATGGAGGTTCTTGCGGATGCGCTCGACATCATGCGGTTGCTGGCCGTAGCTGTCGCGCATGGTGTTGGACGCCATAGAGAGGTTGGATACGTTCTTCAGGGTGCCTGAGTTGAACGACATCCATGGGATGACCAGACCAGGCGCACTCTTGAACGAAACATGGCACCCAATCTCAGCAGAGTCAAGCACATAGCCGTAGATTTGGTCTAGTAACTCCTGAGAAAGCGGTTGGAATAGCCCAAGTTCGGTCGCCATGATTGTTGTGGAGATGCAACTCGTGGTTGCGGATGTTGGAACAAAGGAGTGGTGTTGATGTGCGGGTACGGATGTCGTGAATGTTGCAAAGGTGGGAGTTGATGTGATAAAGGTTGAAGAAGATCCATAAGACGACCAAGTGGAGTTTGGGTCGAAGGCGGACGCGCTAGTCATGCAGGGTCTCCCAAACAACCGACTCCACACGTTCCAGCTTCGAGCCCCTCCAACCTTTCAGTGTTGCATCCAAGATACCACCTTCGCCAACAACCATACCATCAACTCAGTTATGGCGGAGATCACCGACAAGCAGCTCGGCACCCTCGAAAGATTGCCACAGGAGATTCGCGACATGATTTACGACCATATCATCATCGCCAAAAAGGCCGGACATCACCATGTCCTCAAACATGATCGCAAGGACGGGAGTCTCAATCGATTCCAGCGTGTCGGTGACATCAAGATCAACAACATGCCACCACTGCTCCTCGCAAGCAAGCGCATCATGACCGAGTTGACGTACCAAGCTGGAGCGCACAACACAGTCTACATCACCATCTTCCAGGACCGCGTCGAGTATCTGGACGCAGATGTGGACTTTAGACATATCGACAACAGCTATCAGGCCGAGGATCCCTACCTCTACGCCTTGGACGTCAGCGCCGACGACGACAAGCTTGTGCGCGTGCCGAGGATGAACATCGCAGTCGCTGTCGAACAGATCGAGCTCACCAACATTCTCCAGCTCAAAGGGAAGGATGTGTGTGTCCGGGCCGCTCCAACAGCGTGGCAGCAGGCGTACGATAAAAGGTGTGTGGCGTTCTTCGGTCATCTGCAGAACTGCCAAGGCGAGGCGGAGAAGGCGTTCTGCGGTCCGGGTCCCGAGGGCGAAGGCGACGGGCTGAAGGAGACGTGGTGGCTGAGTTCTCGCTGAAACTACGAGCCTGAACGCGAGGCACCGAAGAAGAAAACCAAGAAGCGCGTCACGGTGAAGCGCGCGGCTCATGAGGTGCTTGCTGAGGAGGTGCGCGCGATGGGTCGGCATGATCGGGCCATCGAGAAGGCTAGGCGCAACCGAGGCGACATCGAACGGAAGGCATCAGAAGCGGCGCAGAGCAGAGTCGCGTTCGAACGGGACCCGGCTCAGGAAGAAGAGATGATGAACAAGGGCAGTCGTGCTCATCCCAAAGGCAATACCGCTGACCTTAGTCAGAGTGGTGACGGCCGCAGTGGGGCTGGCAGGTATGGCGGCGGGTATGAGCGCTCGTACTACTTCGTTGAACAGACGGCTGCTGGAGAAGACCGTCGCACCACGCCGGAGGGTACAAAGGCCCGTGCAAGAGGCAAGAAGATAGAGGCGCTACGGAGCTCGGAGGTCGCGGCGATCATAAGCGCGCTCGAACCGGCATTCCTGGTATAGCTGATCATTTCAAAAGCTACTCACCCGTGCCGCGCCCAGACTCGCCGGTGCTCGCCGTAACGGATGGTGCGGACGATGACGAGGGTGCTGAGCATGATGATGTCGGCGAGGCTCGTGGCGATGTAGGTATCGGTGATTGGTCTGGAATGCGCTGATGGATGGTCGCGGATAGGAATGCTTGAAGAAACGAAGGTGGCTGCATGGAAGCCTTCGGAGCGGTCTGTACTGGGATGGATGTGGTCTGGATATACGAGGAGACGCCGCTGAGTATGAAACGCGAATGTAAAATGACTGTTGCTTGCTTTGGCGGATAACGAGAGCGGATGGAAAGATGTGACGAGATGTAGAGCGGCGCGCTGGTGCGTGGTACACGCATTGCCCATCGCAGCTATACTGGACTGCTTCAATGATGCGCTGGCTAGATCAATGCAAAACTGATGTACTATTCGTCGTTCCCACAGCGCCTTTAAGCTGCTTCGATGTCTCAACCACTTATGCCGTTTGCGTTTCTCACTGTCTCGTCCGATGCCCCGACGCAGCAGGCACTCGCAGCTCTGCAGATGTTTGCATGGTTTGCTTTTCTTGACTGCAGTTCGCTTGCTTCCCAACCTACCGAGCTGTACTAGTGAGGGTGGTGTCTCTTGCCCGCCGGCCATTTCCTTGCTTCTCTCATCCATCCTTCTGCGCCAATTCCTCACGTACATCCCACGAAATCATGTGACGATATTAATCTCGTCGTGCTCCGGCCAATCGGTCAAGCTACTTCCGCTTCGCCGCCGCCGTCCCACCTCCCCTAATGTTTCCTCTTCCGAGAATTTCTCCCTGGCTCTCCTCCTCCACCGCACCACTCAAAAACCCGCCAGCATTGCAGCTCTGTCGTGGTCTTCTACTACCTGCAATACCTCGCGTTCTGGCCGGCCGGACTCTGCAACATCTGAAGGTTCGTTATCCGTTCTGCTGATTTCAAGGCGATGGTACTGACGAAATACTACCAGCAGCCATGGACTGTTCCACCATCACCATGGACGGCCTTCTCAACTTGATCAAGAGACCTTTCCCCCGCAAGCCGGCACCCCTGTGGTCGCGCCTACCACAGCACCTTTGGACCAGCCCAAACGTCAGTCTGCGCTCTGTACGCCTCTCTGGACCAGCATCCAGTGTTCCAACTGCGGTTCTCGTCGCAAAGTATTTTCCGCAATTGAGACTGTTCATGGTTGCTGCTCACATAGCTTTTGTACCACTTGCGTGCTTCCGCAAATCCAGCAAAAACCGCGGCCTTCCACCAGACTGTTGTCTTCCTGCAGTTTTCGCCACTCGCTGTTCTCAGAGCACATCGATGCCAAGACATGCCCAGCTCCGGTTGCTACGGGAGAGACAAGGGTCAATCCTAGAGTGCTGCTGAGTCTGGAATGGGATTCTGTTTTGACGTTCGGTCATGGCGACGCTGAAAAGGAGATTCGCACTGCAAAGGGCTGGTTCTGGATGGCGGTTCAAACCTCAACATAGTCGTAGCGCTCGGCGCGCAAGGTAAGCTCTGTTTGTCCATGACCTGGGTAACTGGTCCGCAACGAACAAGTGACGGAGCTCAGCTCGAGAGCTGTTCCATAGTAGAGTCGCAGTGGCAGCTGTGTTAAGGGCTGTCTTGCCAATGCTATAGTGCCATCTTCCCGCCTTCCTCTCCCGCCATACTCAGCCCGTAGCGCCTTCTAGGCTTGAAGGTTTAGAGATCAAGTATGCCGCATGATGCTACAGTAATGAGCGGGTTTTGGTTTCGGCCATCCTTCCATCTATTGAGTGTGGAGAAGGCTGATGATACGAGAGTGGATCGCTGCAGCTCGCGGCAAGGCCCGCATTTGCAAGAAGAGGGTGAGGCGGGCAGGTGTTGTTGCGGCTTCGGGACGAGAAGATCACACGGCGTCGATCGAATGGTTCAAGACCAGCTAGGCGTTTGAAGGTTGCGTACAAGACACCTGCCGTCATCCATACGTCCAGCAGATTGGTTGATATACGATAAGCTACTTTTGGAACGAGGCGCGTTGTGCTGTAGCAGAAGGGATGAAGGGGAACAGGTACGATGAGCGCTGGACAAGGTGGGTGGCGCAAAAAGGAATCGTTCCATCAAAAACATCTATAACCAGCTCGAACCCACGATCTCCCATTTTTCTTTGACGACCAGCTCTCAATCAAAAGCAGAAGAGTTCACCCCCAAGACCATTAACCAATGTCGCTAAGATCGAAGGGACTACATCTCTTCGCCAAACCCACTGCTGGGCGCCTTAGTGGGTAAAGAAAGGGGGATACATACCTCGCCTTTGGCCCACTCTGAGATGTGGGCCATTGACGAGGGAGAGCTTTATTCTATTGAATATAGCCTCTAATTACATGCCGACAATCAGCCGGCAGCTACGTGGGTAGGCATTGGGCCACATGTGGGAGGACGTCATAGGTTTTGCAACAACTCGACGTCTCCTTCGACCAAACGTAACTGCCAGGAAGCAGAAGGGCCTTCTACTCGCGTTCACCTATGCTTTAGACGACCGCAGTCAACCAAAGCACGGGTTTTCGGGGCTCTCCCGCGCGCTATCTAGACATCCATTGCCTTGGGAGGTGACTCCCACGCTACATAGCACCACCGACGGCTCCGACAGATGGTTCGTACCGAACAAGATCAAACACACTGGCCTTGAGGAAACAAAGATAGTCCTTCGAAGGCCTCAAGATCCTCCCTCGACTTGTCGGGCTCGAAGAATGCGGCGTGCAGGCTGATGGTGGTCATATGCATCAAAGATCAATTGCAGCTCCCCATTGGGAAAGTGAGCACACATGACCGCAGTTGTTAGGTATCTTCAACAGTGTCGCGATCCGCTGTAACTTACGCCATCCAAAATGGCAGCAGGTGCGTGTAAGGGCTACCAGGCTTGATGCAACAGACCTAGATGCGCCGAAGGAGGCGAGTCGCTTCGGTACATGCGACTGGAAGACGAAGCAACTGAGGCAGGGCAAAGATGGAAGGCCTGGACGTAAGGATACCACCGTTTGGAGAGGGAGATGCTTCAGGTTGACGCTATCATAATGTGGCCCAGGGACGTGACAGTACACTAGCACGGAATTGCTACTCAGCCTTCTACGACGATCATGCCAACGGCGACGAGAAAAACAGCAATCGGTCTGCTTCCTTGCTCGCCACCCAAATGTTTGTCCGTCGACTCTTACGCCTCCATATTCATGAGCGCGAGTGATAGCTTTAGCAGGCGAGTGAGCGGAAAAGTACCGTTCTCGATGCTTCTCCCACTGCGACGAGACCCTCTCCATCTGTCCTGGCGCATTTAGATCCATGAAATTGCCCTCTCCAGCTCGGTCCATCTTAATGGTACCCCAGCGGCTTAACGACACCTCCACGATGCTCAGTACGCTGATCAGATCCTGCGCATCGCTTGCAATCTCCGCCGGCACTATAACCACGACCGCAGCCTTGTATCCGCTAGAGAGGGCGGAGGTAGTGGTAAGGTAGATTGGCGTAGCGGCTGGAGAGAAGAAGAAGAGAAGATGCGCAAGCATCCAGATACGTTCAGTCAGATGAGAAAATGTGTGCTTCCACGCGAGACGGCAGAAGCGCCGACGAGGATCTGTATCAACATCAAATATGGTAGAGACTCTGGCGGCCTGTCTCGCTGTCCACTTGTCTGCAGATCTGCAGGTCCAGATTCGTGGATCAATTCCACCGACAGCACGGTTCACGGCGGCATCGCAGGCTGCTGGCTGAGTCCAGTGCGCAAGGGCGTTCGACAGGTAGCAGCGTAATTACCTCTCCATCGGACTCGATGTTGACGTTGCGCATTGCGCCGCTAGACTACGAATCACCAGGACCACTTCCTTCTCGTCCCCAAAGAGGCTGCTCGGTCAGCTGCTCGATCTCGGTCTTGCATTCCCAAAGCCTCTACAGCATGCCACTTCTCTGCGCTTAAGGCCACCTAGCAATCGCATTTCCGACCTAAGCGACAAACGATGACGTCCTGGAGTGTTTCGGCTCGGGGACTATGCAATTTGCTTGCCGAACATGTCAAAACTCGGCTCAGTCGCAAGGTGATTGGGCAGCTCGTCTGCGAGGGGTCAGGTAGTATTGGTAGCCAACCTCAAAGTTGATGAGTATGCTGCTGAGGAAGGCTCGTGGGTGTTGGTAGCATTCCGGTCATCTCCGTCTTTCATCGACTGTAACTCGGGACTCTACTTTTCTCCACAGTGCAGCGACGGCCTTTCTTTACTCGCCGCGGGGGTATGACGAACTGAGATCGCACGATTCAGCTCAACAGTCGGAGGTTGGTCTCGAAGATATGGACGATCAATGAGTACGAGGGCAAGGAAGATGGAACGAAGCAGAGCTCTTGTGTAAGCCGGGCTTCGCAAAGGATGGATCATTGGGAGATGGTATTGCTGGACGTTGTGGAACGAAGTTACCTGATGCTGACGTATCTTTCCGTCCAGCCTGGAACTGGGCCGCGTGATCGGGGTGAGCGGACAAGTCGGCAGCGGCGGGTGGATGTCTTGGTATGATACTGGGCCTTGTATTCTCCATCGACCGACAGCGAGCATTCTCACTCCCCCCACGGTGCGTGGACTTGTCACGCAGAGTACAAGCGCTTGCCACTGCGGAACGTCTTCTCGCCCTGCTCTCAAGGTCCACCCCTCCATAAGGGCGGTTCCTTCAGCCGTGTGCACTGACGCATTGACGCTTGAAGAGATACGCATTCGTCAGCTAATTCAATGTGGTCAACTGAACGCCGTCTTGAGAAGCAGGAGCAATGCTACGCTAGTTTTCCCGGAGCTTTTGACGGAAGACAACTCTGCTGGCGAGCCAGGACCGGCCGGAAAGATGCGAGGAGATTGATGCACGATGTGATGCAGCAGGCGCATGAGTATCCAGCTGAGCCCGCCGAAATGGCTGAATGCAGCAGGCGGATACGAAGATATGCAGCCCTGCTGCCTTTCGCAATGCCGCCTCCGAATGTAGCAGAATGTCTGTCATCATGCTTGCACATCGATAGTCCCGGAGTCCCTGCCGCTCATAAAATCCCGGGTACCAGCGGTGAGAGGGACTGGCGCTGTGCCGCGCCTCAGCAACACTCCATCAAGCGCACCCTATCGCCAAATGTCAGGCGCTGATACTGCGACCTCTAGCTGCTCGAGGAGAAGCAGGCGGCGGGCTGGTATCCAGGTGTAATCTCTGCAGTGCTCGGCATGACCTGCAACGGTACTGACGGTAGGTGGTGACAGTTTGAGCTGTGCAGCTGTGATGCAGGCCAACGAAAGTTCAAGCAGTCCACGTGGAGAGCTGATGCGGTGGATAGAACCCGCTTGAGCGTGGAAGGTATCTTGGCAGTATCTGATCCAGTGCACATAACAGACTTCGACAAGCCAGGACGAAACCTCACCCTCTCTTCCTCTTGTGAGGCCGAATGATATAGTCCTCTCCAATATGGCCCTGCATTTATTCGTGGTCCTTGCTAATCGTCGAGGCCGACACCGAAACGTGTAATCTTCCGTTCAAGGGCTCTTACCCACCACTGTACAGCTCCCGTTCTGTCTCTCCCCTGGATGGTAGGGCGTACTTATAACGGGAACGCTCCGCCTACACCGTTCGGCCCTTAGGACAGTTTTGCGAATATATCTTGATGTTACTCAACGTAGTCGAGCATTTGCCAATCAAGAGACTAGAGAATTTAGCGACTCGTACAACTTCGCTAGGCGGCAAGCTGTAGAACGAACACGATCGCCATTATAGCCACTGTTCGGCGGTGACAAGGTGGTAGACCGATGTCTTTACAAGAAGTGTCCCGGATGTTGAAGAGCGCTAGAAGACAGAGGAAAAGGACGGGCACTCCTTAGGCTGACTGAATTACAGTTGAGATATTTCCATAGGACAGTCATCGTGGCCTTGGGTGCGTAAATTCGCAACTATCTGTTGCGTCCCGAGGGATTATGAGAGCACCCAATGTCGTAGAAGATGGTTTCCAACCAGCCTAAGCGAACAATAGCTTATCCCACTGAGCCTGGACGGCAGAAGGCATCAGCAGTAGGCTTTATGTCAAGGCGGTTGGCCGCATTGTCAGAGCTACATCACAACTGAATGGTGGATACAGATGCTGGAAGCCCATGCTGTGGCGGCATTTGCTTCATCGATCGCTGTCAATCCGTTCCGCAGGTGAAATGTATTGGATGTGCAGCCTTCAGCGGACAAAGCCGAGTGTACACGGCATCTCAGCTGGCACCTTCGACGACGTGGAAGCTAGGAGTCTTGCAGGACCGTCTGAGAGGCTTCAGCCTGCGGCTAAACGAGGTGTTTCACCCAGCAAAGGCCAGATCAGCACGAGAGGGGAGCATGTATTCCAGAAAAGGCCTTGCTGGCGGTGCTGGACGGGTGCACGCATATCCGGGCCGAGCCGGGTGACAGAATCAAGTAGAGACTGGCCAGTACGGTATCCGACGGCAGTCGCAGTTCGCGGGGTCTCAGAGGTGAGCTGGTACGACAGCTCATCTCAGGACATGGGCTGTTGGTGACGCAAGTGTAAAGGGTAGGTGGAAGGTCACACTCGCATGCTCGCGAGGCTACCATACAGTCTTTACGCTGTCTCCGTTGCACCCACAAGATTGACCTGGAGTCAAAAGCTGCGCTGAATCCTCGAGCAACCCAAGGTCATGTGGATGTGCTCGAGAGCCGGTGCTCGGAGATGTATTCATATCTCCACTGGAATGCTAGAGAGATATGCGTCAACAAGCTCAACCATGGAACGCTGAGAGCAGGCAGACTTGCGAGCCGTGGCGAAACCCAAAATGCGTGTCCTCATGAGTCTTCAGGTGATCTATAGTAGCGTTTCTCAGTCTTTGGACTGGCGAGAAGCGACACAGAAGTTGCAATGCGAAGCGAAGAGGTCACGGTGATCGTGGGCACCGGCCAGAACGGGCTGTTGGGCTAGAACACGGGCCAAGGAAACCGATCGCTGGAAGAGAAAGGTTAGGAATCACCGTACTTGCATGTACTGGTGCGTGGTGAAGTGTAGCACCCGCGCATTCGGCATTCATCCTCAAGTCATACACGCCCTTGCCGGAAGAAGTAGCGAGGAAGAACAGCGCTCGTCACACAGAGATCCGCATAGGCAGTCAAGAACTGATCAACCCAGTAGCATCAGTAGATCGCCGGCTTCAGCCACTGGTCCGGAGACATTGACCAACACTGCTTAGCCAAATTCACCAACCAAGCCAGCAAGGCCGCCGCGGGGCGACCACTGCGGAGTCGATGGCACCACGACCATTGATCCATGGGTCAGCAAGTGTTGGAGTCGGTACACGGAAGGCAACCTGAACCAGCTGACATCTAGCGCCTTTGCCGCTGCGTCCACGAAAGCTGTAGGAGACCGTCTGGCACCCCGTCGACTGGTTGCTGTAGTCTACCAAGCTATTCCGCCAGCACCGTCTGCACGGCTGTTGCTCATAATGGATCTTGGCCATGTCCACTGCAACTGTGCTCGCTCGCCTTCAATGCCGATATGTCGGCTATGTAGAAACATCGAAGCAGCGTTGAGGCTCTGAACCCTGGAGCGCAGGTCCCCGTTATGCGCATGAATGTAATGCGACTCCGAAATGCCGCAACCAAAGTACAGACAGAACACTGGTGCCGCGGAAACCATGTCCACCGGACAATCCAGAGCGGCACGGGAGGTTAGGGAAGGCGATCCGCGGCGGATTGCATCCGGCTCCAGATCCGTGCCCTAGAGCTCGCGGAGAAGAGACCTGCTAGGACCCAAGGTATGGTTCGTAGATGACAGAACAGCCAGATACGCATCGGAACAAGGAGTGGGAAATCAGCAGACTGCAGCGAGGAAGCACTGAGAGCGAAAAACCGCACTGAAGCGGGTCAGACTTGTCGTGGGCAACACTTCGCAAGAACGAAGATTCCCGTGCCATCAAAAGCAACCGCAGTATGTATGAGGTCGGCCGCAAGAAGTCCAAGTGCTCAGCCGAAGTGTCCTCCATTTTGAACATCGGTCCTGCTCGGAGGGAAGCATCAAGGACGTCCGGCCTCCTTGCCCTTCGTCTTTGGAGGCTTAGTCATGGTAGTGAAAGCCAGGACCACGGCGTAGTCGCGGCAGGCGCCTCAATCTCACCACGCTGGCGGTGTTTATTGCACGCTTCTATTGCGAAGATAGAGCGTGCCACGGTGAGGCTGGCGCAAGAGCCGCGCCGAGGGCGAGATCCCCGGGCGAAACGCTGGTCGAGCATGGCGATGGAGGTCCAGGCGGAAGCAGTGGGGATGTGTTGGCGAGACACTCTCTTCCATCCTGTACTGGAAGAAAATCAGCACTCCGCCCTCGCTGCAGTGCTCAAAGCAGGGTATTCGCTGCGATACGAAGAAATCCAGTCGCCCTCACCAGCCTTCCTCAAGATTCGGAACTCTTGCTCAGATCCCAGTGTCGAAGCAGAGGAGAGGAGGTGGAGGTAAGAGCCAGATCACATCAACCACGACGGCCATCAAGGACCTATCAACCTTTGGAACCCGCATCGTCAGGTCCTGTAAACCACCTGCGGCGCCAGCGCTGCAGACCAGCTCGCAGCGATTTGTAGTCCAGGCCTCCGCACCGGCAAGATCGCTGGCATGGTGACAGAAAGATCTCGAGCCGTTGTCCATGTGGCAGCAAGACCTCCGCCTTCTCAAGATGAGAAGACCCTTTGGAGCCGAAGTCGACACCGGCAACGTTCTTGCTAAGTCTCCTGCGAGCAGCTCAGGACACAGTCCTAAGAATGGAGCGATGGAAGAGTAGCAATGCTTGTGCCTTGTGGCAAGAGTGCCAATGTGGAAATCTCCGAAATCCGACTCGTAGTTTATCCTTCCGGAAGGGTACAGATGTACTAGACCGGGTTTCCAGGATTTAGCACCCGGCATATATTGCCCAGTAGCCCGCCATCTGAACCGGGACGAGTAAGGCGCCGTCGTATGGGAAGTCACCCAATCCGAGAAGCTTTGCACAAAGTGGTTGGAACTCACATTAGTCGGCAGGCGGTGGCGGCGGTGGCGGCGGGTTTGGAGGGGCGAGGATTGGCGATCGCTGGTCATCGTGGCTCGGATGACGCTGGGAGGTGTGCCATCTCTGGGAAGGCCGATGGTGGACTCGATATGCGATGCGGGACATGACTGGCTGGCAACAGACTACCAGATGACGAAGGCGTATCAGGCCGCCTCGATAGGCCAGCACCGCAGCGGGAGATGGGAGTGCAGCAAAGGCTGCTCGTGACAGCAGTGAAGGTAGTAGGCGTCGTGGTGAAGCAACGTTCCAAGATACATACACGAAGAACAGCGACATCTACACAGTACTCAAGATCAGCAGAACAACATCTCAGAATCTCATCGAGCCATTCCCCTCCTCGCATCTGCGACACATGTCAGCTCTCGTCACTTCCAAATCGCAGTTCTCATGTTGTACCTCACCCTTCCCCTACTTCGCCTCAATACTCTTCCCCGCCTCCTTCTGATCCATCTTAAACACAATCTTATGCACCTTCCTCTGCTCGAAATCCTTGTACGCCTGCGGCGCCTCCTCCAACAGCATCGTCTTGCCGCACAGGAAAGCGACCTTCTTCTGCTCCTGCACCAACAGCTTCAAAGCAGGCTCGAAGATGCTGCGGACGGGGCAGCGGCCGAAGGCGGTGGTGACGTTTTTGCCGTACATGAGAAGGCCGTTGACTTCCCATTTCTCGGTGCTGGAGATCGTTTCAAGTTAGCAGAGAGCTGCGCGGAGGAGGATGAAGAGGATGACACGCACTGCACGCCGATACTCGAGATCTGCCCGAAAGGCCTGATCATGTCGAAGGCCAGCTGCCACGCATCCGCATGCCCGACACACTCAATCACCACATCGGCACCTCTGCCTCCAGTCGCCTCCTTGATCTTCGGGATGGGGTCGTCGTTGAGGTTGATGGTCTTCGCGCCCAGCTTCTCCGCCTCCTCCAGCCGCTCGGGGATGCTATCAATCGCAATCACATTATCCACCATCGTCAACGCACACGTAATCGCACATACGCCCACCGGCCCGCATCCAATCACCACCGCAGTATACTCCTTGCGATCCCTCTCCGGCAGATCCTTCAAAAACCTCGCCGCAGCAAAATAGCCCGTGGGAAAGATATCCGCCATCAGCACCAGCATCTCCTCCGGGATATCCTTGGGCGCCTTCACGAACGTCGACTCAGCCAGCGGACACCGCACATACTCGGCCTGCCCGCCATCGATCGTGTTCGCCGGCGCCGAGTTGCCAAACAGCTCGCCCTTGCTGCACCGACTCGCCTGCCCGCGGACGCAGTAGAAGCACTCCCCGCAGGCGGTGTAGAACGGGACAACCACTTTGTCCCCGATGGCGAAGCTCTTCACGTCGTCGCCCTTCTCGACGATCTCGCCGACGAATTCGTGGCCGCAGATGAAGTTGGGTTCGCATTTGAGGTGGCCGCGGTAGTAGTGCAGGTCGCTGCCGCAGAGGGCGGTGGAGGTGACGCGGATGACGGCGTCGGTTTGCTTTTGGACTTTGGGGGTCGGGCGGTCTTCTACTTCGACCTGGGGCAGGATTAGCTGGTCGTGGGATGGCCGGAGGATTGGAGGAGTACTTTGTAGTCGCCTTTGAATACAACGGCTCGCATCTTCTCGGGGAGGCCCATGGTGGTTCGTTTGTCGGCTTTTGCGTTGGACTGGCTGTTGCTTTCGATTTCCTACACTTTGAAGATCCCCTGCAGCGTACAATGCGTTGAACAGAACGAAGATGGACGAAGTAAACAACGCTTCCATTCGTTTGAACAGCGGTGCGGGGTCGTCTCTGCCCCGCATTGATCGACGACACCGCTATCCCCGACACCGCGGTTATATGCACGACGTTATGCGGAGTCCCGGCGGGTCCACGTCGTCGGTGCCGAATGACTCGAGTAGGAATGGTGGTGAAACAACCGACTTCATCTCTTTCGGACACGACTAACGTTCCTTTCCGCCTGGCATCAGATCCTGTAGGAATCAAGGATGTCTCTAGTTATTTTGCATGCAAGGCAGATCGCATTTTGCGTCTGATTACGGCAATGATACTCAGGGCACAGCCTCCTGCAATATTCGACAATGTTTGAAGGGTAATGGGCGCCGCCCAAAATATTCCTCGTCAATTGCAAATCGGGCCGCATGGACCCTTGCAGCGTCTGTACAAGTACAATGGCCAACCTGGCGTGGTACTTGTAGCTCTCACACACATATCTCTCTCTCAGCTGGACTGCGACTTTCTCCCTCTTCTTTCCCTTCCTACACCACAATCATACTTTCGACGACATGCCTTCCGTGCGGAACATGGCCCTGTGGGCTACAACACTCTTTGCCTTTGTCAATGCCAGCCCGACTCAGGTCCGCCGCTCCAGCCCCAACGGAATAAGCAAGAGGGGCTTAGGGGGCGTGATCGATATCACCTGCGGTCTGTGGGCGACTGCAATCAGGGCGGACGCCGACGAGGCGATACACCAAGTGACAGCCAATGGCGGAGCCATCAACGCCATCAAACAGACCTGCTCTCGATTGGCATGCGTAGGCACCAGGTGAGCATCCCAACGCGCTTTCACATGTTCGAGCTCGCGGCTGACACCCAATCCAGCGGCCTCTATGTCTGCAACGACCAAGAGGAAGACGTCCTTGTCCAACTCGAAGATCTCTTCAGCCCTAGCTCCCAGCTTGTCCAGAGCTGCGTGGATTACTACGTCGACAACGACGTAGCTGTGAACACACAGACCCCGGTGTCTGCGCAAGGCTTCTACGCGGATCCACTCGTGAATGTGGTCATCAGCTACTGCGATCCCAACGACGACCCGTATAAGAAACCAAGCGATTACAATTTCGATGTCAACTGCGGGCCGAATGGATGCAACCCGACTTGTGGCTGGGAAGGTGCTGAGGAAGATCCATGCCCCTTCTTGTCGAAAATCTTTGCGTCTTCTTCGGCAGCTCCATCACCGACGGCCACACCTGCCCCTTGAGAGGGAGTGACTGGGTTGAGAAGGCGGGCTAGAGCGTGCTACTGGGGTGGCTGATCAAGAGTAGACTCATTGTCTGCTAGTGGTCTAGCTTGTGGAGTTGGTGAAGGGTGTAGAGTAGCGTTACGCTAGGTGTTGATTACATTCTGTCGCTTGCATTAGATGTTGTATGAATATCCTCACTGACGAGCAAGTGACGCTTTGCAACCATAAATCCAGGATCTCTAATGTCACAACGTCTCTCTCAATACATTCAATGCAGGATCCTATTGGGAACGACCAAGATTCCTTTCCGCTTGGCGTCAGATCCTGTAGGATGGTTAGGATTGCAGCATGATGAGCGTCGCTCGAAACAGCCTTGATTGATCCATCTTCGAGCCGTATGGATCTTCGCAGCGTCTATTCAAATACCGTGGCCTATTATTGCACACTGACGGTTTCAAACGACTCACTCTCAGCTGGACTGCGGCTCTCTTCCTCCTTACATATAACAACTCGACTTTTGACGAAATATGCACTCCATTCACAATATAGCACTGTGGGCTACTGCGCTCTTTGCTCTTGTCTATGCTAGCCCAGCTCAGGTCCGCCATTCTAGCCCGACTCAAGTCCGCCGCTCCAGCCATAATGGGATCAGCAAGAGGTACGAGGGGATCATGTTGGACGTTACGTGCGGCCTGTGGGCAACAGCAGTCCAGGCGGATGCAAAGCAAGCGATAGAAGAAGCTACAGGCAACATCGGAGCCGTTGCTGCTATAGTAGGAGCCAGCCCGGGACTCGTTTTTGTCGGAAGTCAGGCTTGTTCTCGATTAGCATGTGTGGGCACCAGGTAAGCTTCGCCACTACACATTCAGTCCACGAGGCTGATACCTGTCTCAGCGGCTTCTACGCCTGCAACGACAGGGACGAGGGCATCTTTGTTTCCCCCGCCGATCTCACCGACTCTGCTACTGCCCTTGTCGACCACTGCGTGGCTTATTATAAGGACAAGGGCGTGGATACAAACGACCAGACCCCAGTGTCCGCGCAGGCGTTCTATCTCACCGGTCCGGAGGTGAACCTGGTCGTTAGTTACTGCGACAGTAACGAGGACCAAAACAAGAAGCCAAGCGATTATACGTTCGATGAAAACTGCGGGCCCAACGGATGCAACCCGACTTGTGGATGGGACGGTGCTCAAGAAAATCCGTGCCGTTTCTGGCAGAACCCGTTTGCGTCCGCTAAGCCGACCACCTCTACAGCGGCTGTGACCCCTACACCTACGCTTTGAGTGGAGGGCGACAGAATGGAGAAAGCAGGCGGGGTCGTGCTGCTAGGACGGATGGTCAAGAGCATGTCGTTTGCCTGCCGGTGGTGGCCCAGCTTGTGGAGTGGGTGGAGGGCATTCAGGGAGGTTCAGCTAGTGTTGCTACCACTTTGTAGCTGGCCATAGCTATTGTATGAGTGACCTCGGAGTCGTGAGTGACTATGTGCAACCAAAAGAGAATGGATCTTTTACCTTGAGAACGGGAAGACCTAGTCGTCTTATCCAGCACACCATATTCGAGCAGCAAACTGTTTCGAGAATCGTGGACGACTCATTGCGGCCTTCCAGATTTGCCGCAATTGCGATAAGCCATCACCATGCCCCGTTTTGGCCTGCAGCTGAGTCTCCATCTCCGAGCACGGGCTGACGCTCCCAAGACCATATCCTTCTACAAGTGTCCCCTCCACCATTCATCCAGTGCCAGAGTCCACCCACTACTCTTCTCCAGCTAGCCCCTCTTCTGCAAGATCTTTTCGTCCGTCTTGATGCCCGATCACCTTCACAAGCATATCACCTTGCACCAAAGCCAGGCAGAGTCCTTTCCCGCGGCTCCCAACGATTTCATGTATGATCTGAACGGCGTCTTGCTGGGACTCCTTGCTCCATTGACCCTTTTGATTCCCAAGTGGCGCACTTTGAGCTAGGGACAGTGGAGGCAATGCGAGCCAGAGCTTGAGGGTAAGCTATGAATATCGTGCGAGAACGCGCTGCAGAGAACCCAACACTTGCATGCGCGCCCGCCCATCCGTCTCCGCGGTGTCCGAGCCGAATGGCTGGAAGAGTAACGGTCGTGAAGGAATCGACTTTATCTCCTCTAAAGAGCTGCGATCTGAAGGTAATACCAGGACTGGGTAGGACACTGTCCGGGTTTGGCTGGGCGGAGAAGACGGCTGCGCACCAGGTGCCTGTCAAGAAGTACAACATAGCGTTGGAGATTGGTATAAAGACAGCTATGTGACGACTACATGCGTGACATGGTTTTCCAACCTACGATCTCCAACCAAGGATTACTTCCATCAAAGCCACGCACCGCTCGATATGGCGTTGTGTACATCAACGGATGCGACCAGCTTTAGCTCAATGCTATCCATTCGGCGTTGCAATGGTACTTCTCCGTCCAGAAGCTAGTCCTCCAAAGCATCCTGCAGGCCTGAGTGTTACCATACAGTTTTTCGTTGCTGTGAGGACTCTTTTGTTGCTCTTTGTCGCACAGGGCCTTTCACACGACCCCTGTGTCCTTCTTCAACAGCTCCATCTTCCTGGAAGCCACGTTGTCATGCACGAGAAGAAATGTAAGCCCGTCGCCACGCTTCCTGATGGCGTTCTGCACAAGCTGGATGGCGCCGTGCCTCTGTTCTTCCAGCCACCCTTCGTCCAATTGCTTCAGCAAAGCGTCTCCGGCTACAGAGGCCTGCAGGGCGCCTTTGATGTACCCAGGCAAGACGATACGTAACGTGAGGTGGGTAAGCTGTGGGCACCTTGGGAGAACCTTTTCGAACGGGGCCAGCATAGCTGGACGGCTGCGATCATCGGAGAACTCAAGGCGCCTTACATGCTTCTCGATGTCCGTCTTCTCTTCGAAAATCGGGCTAGCCAGCGAGGTCGTGACGTGATGGGTTCTGGGATGGGGGAAGTCTTCGACCATAAAGCGGGTGCGAACCATGAGAGTGTTGTACAGACAGTATGCGTCAAGCAGGAACGCTTTGCTGAGGTGACCGCGGAATCCAAGGCAGATGTCGTCGATACAGTGGCGGAACATCGCGGGCTTAGTGGTAACACCAAAGTAGTCGCGCGATCAGTCGTGCCTCTACATGGAGATGAGGCCAAAGTAGTCTAAGTCGATGGAGTGACCGAGGATCTGCTGTTGCAGCTCCAGTGGGATGGTGAAGATGGTCGTGCCGCCTTCAATGGGCGCGAATCGCTTCTGGCGGTATGTCAGTGACTGCTGGACTGGTAGGAGACCTCTGCGCGACGTACCTGTGGTGTGGCCGTGCTCGCCATGTCCGTAGTGATTAATGCGCGCGACGATGTTGCACTCGGTGAAACTGGGTGAGGTGGTGGGCAGGGACAGGGTGTGGCCAGCTGCGCCTTGAATTACAAGCAGTGCCAAGAAAAGCTAAATCATGACATGCCCAATACGGCAGGAGGCTGGACGTCAAGGGAGACTGAAGGGACATTCTTGAAGTATGCGTGAGATGGACACGAAAGTGATGAATTGTTCAACAGGCTGAGATTGCAGGTAGCTCGAGACCAACAATCGGACCAAGCTACGTATCCATAGCAGGGATCAGCATGCCCCAGAAGCACATCTCCATGATTACTACCTTCCAATCATTATAGATCTGCGACAGCCTAGGCTAGTCTTGGCCGGAAGTGGAGCGAGACTCGGGTCACATTCTCAAAGTGGGCATGAGATGGAATTGCAGCGAGTGAGCCGTTCAGCAGGCTGAGGTTGTAGGTAGCTCGTTTAGCTCGGGACTTGCCGTCTTTTGAATTGAGCCAGCAAATGTTGGTTCTACTGGAGCACAAATACTCTTCACACACACTCTCGAACGGTTATTGGGGTCTTGGGAAGAAAGAGAAGCGTGCCTTGGGCACTGCGAACAATGCAGGCATCTCCAGCTTCATTCTTCAATGACATGGTACTACAGCGATGGCTTTGGTCATGGTACAGCATAAAGCATGAGGAGAAAGGCTTAAACTACAGCTGCTGTGTCTCTTGTCTCACTCGGAGCACCGTTCCAGCCGGCATTACAGCGACTGTAAAGATTGGAGGGAGGCAAGACCATAGCTGGGAAGCATGCATTGGGGTATCATATGCTTAGAGCAAGCACCTCTTCTTGATGACGCCTTCGCTGAAGCATGCATTAGGGTATAATATGCTGAAGCAAGCACCTCTTCTCCATAACACCATCGCTCAGGCAAACAACCATGAGCAGCCGCTCGATATGCCCTTCGCCAGTCAGAGAAGCGGCGACAATAGTATCCCGCCGTCCATCCGTCCATTCTCCAACGCAGCCAGAAACAACCGTCCACCCACAGCTCATCCCTCAGCAACATATCAGCATCTCAGGGAAGCTCCATCAACGCAATCCGTGATTCATGAGCCCACCCCTCTAGTCGACCCCTTCAACCTTCACCCCCATCATCTCCCTCAACTTTCCACCCTCTTCCTCTCAGTCTGAGTGACCCAGACACCCCCAGGAATGCAATGCTCGGATCGCGAAGGAAGTGACCAGCCGCGAGAGTGGCTTGCCAGGCCTGGAGATCAGCGATAACGTCCCTAACCCTGATCCCATTGTTGTTCGTGACCAGGGCCCTCGTCTGCCACGTCTGTGCAAACACGAGACCCACATATGCGCCCGCTTCGACAGTCATGACAGCCGGCTTTGCGAGCTGCATGTCCAGGGCGAGCGCTTGTGATGTCGTGATGTTCATCGGTGGATGGTAGGGCACCATCAGGCTGAGCCACATCGCCGAGTATGCCGCAGAAGCTTGCTGATTGGCGAGGTTGGCGGAGACGGGGCGCAGGACGGACGAGTTGAGGATGTATCGCCTGTAGGCGACAGGAGGGGTGGCCGTGCCGACGCTTTGAGCCAGAAGCGACGCATGCGTGGGTGGTGCGTTGATCGATATCAGCCAGACGGTCGGCGAGCCATCGTGGTACCAGAAGACGATGTCTTGCTGGTCGTTTGCGTCGCGCAGCAGAAACGCGCTCTGCCTGACATCGAGAGAATTGTCGATGTTCTCCAGGAAGCTCTGATTGACCTGACGAGCGCGTAGGATCTGGCCGGGTGGGAGGTTGACCAGGACAGCCCTGAGAAGCATATCCTGCCCAAAGAATGTCGCTGCGTTAGCCATGCTGTCGTGTGATGGTCTTTGTGTAAGTGTTGCTGATTTTGAGTCTGACCGCGGTAGGGAAGCAGGAGATGGTAGCGGTGTCTTCTGCTCGCTTAATTGAGGTTTGATGCATTGTGAAGTTTGGAGGAAGAATTGTTATTGAGCACGTGAAGAAAGCTAATCCGAATTGGGAAGGAGCGGCGCGCTAACAGAAAAAACAAACACTTCCCGCTTCTCGGCTCGACTGAACAACTCACCTCAACCGAGCAACAACACATTGCTTACACATCGACATGGATTCGAATGGGACGATCAGCGCGCGCAAGGCGGCATGCCGACAAGAGCTGAAGGAGCTGCACGCTGGGCTGAAAGTGATGCAAGCACTGTCCAAAGGTCGCCTCGCCCCTTAGCTCGTCTTGCTCATCTTCAACGCCGCCGTCCGCAAGCACTGCCCGATTATCAACGCAGTCAGCGAGCGCGACATGGAGGACGCAATCGACCGCCTGCTTCGTAACCTCACACCCAACATCGCCACCACCCTTCGCCCACTCGCCACTCAATCCTTTCTCGAGACATCGGTGATGCAGCTCGCATCCACTTTCATGAAGGGTGTCACGATTCTCAAGACGAACGTCCCGAAGCCCCCTAAGGTGACCCACGGAGGCATGGAAGACTACAAGAAGTGCGTGGATGACTACAAAGAATACCACGAGGCAGTGCGCGACTCGATTCGTGCTGCTCTCCCGTCCTCCATCGTCCACGGCATCCGCAACCTCCAACTGGACTGCTCGTTCTACTCATCCGGCTTGATCCCAGGCTTTTGGGGATCCTCCACAACCGACCTTCAGCTCACGACAAGCAATCTCCAGTTCCTCCACCAGCAACTCCTGCATCTCGCCAATCTCCTCTTCCGGCTCGATCACAGCGTCAGTAGCTTCGTTGAATACGAGATGGACACTTACGCCACAGTGCTCTCCGACCGTGGCAACCCCGACTATAATGGTGTCACTCTTCCATACGCATTCCTCGAGCTATTGATCGCTCTCGAGTTCTGCGGCCCCAAGGAGACAGTCATTGTTCTCAACGTGTGCGACTATGGCAAGCAGCTCTGGGATGGGAAGGAAGTCGTAGTGACGGAATCACCGACAGAGACACTGGTAAAGATGCTGGGAGGGCTGGAGTTTACGACGATCAAGTCGTTGCGCAAGGCGAAGGAGGTGAAGGAGAAAGGGGCAGAAGCAAAAGAGGGGGAGGCTAAAGAGGTGGAGGCCAAAGACGCGGAGGCGAAGGACACGGAGACGAAAGAAGCAGAGCCGAAAGAAGCGAAAGCGAAGGAGACGATGCTGGAGGACGAGCAGGTGGAGGAGAACGGCGCAGAGGTGGGAGCAGGGCTTGCATAAGAGGTCGCAGATGTAAGAGTTCACGGTGCTGTAGAGTGTTGATTATCGAAGGAAGAAGATGCAAGCAGGCTTGACAACCAGTGTACTGCAGCGAGTTTCTGGAGCACAGGTAACCTGGTGGTTCATGATAGCAAGAGATCATGGCCGTAATGATAATTTGATCCCACCAGCGAGCTTTCCGAGTGCCATCGTTTCGAGCGCAACGAGCGCACGAGGTAAGTGGCGCGCGAATAGTCTTCAATCGGACATGCAGGTAAGTCAAGTAAATCAATCCACCCC
Source organism: Saxophila tyrrhenica (assembly GCF_035928015.1). NCBI lineage: Eukaryota > Fungi > Ascomycota > Dothideomycetes > Mycosphaerellales > Extremaceae > Saxophila > Saxophila tyrrhenica. The sequence goes on along the minus strand of NW_027041735.1, from coordinate 71,937 downwards.
TTGCGCCCGAGAACTATTGACATCGGCATGCCGAAGGAATGCATCGGCACCCACAAGAACACCGCACTTGGTCGGCCCTCTCCTCACCACTCCGAGTTCACTTCATCGAGCAGCCAACATGTTTGCTTTTCCACCGCTCGGCCTGCCCGCTGTGGGCGCTGGAACTGCTACTATTACTCAGGCAGGAGGTAACTTAGCCCAAGAAGTATCGGGAACGACGACTGACCAGGGATAGCTGCTACCGGCGTTGGACTCGACCTACCCCTCCTAGCCGCGCTAGATATATAGTCTGTCCCTGGCAATATCTTGCCCTCATCTGCCGCAGTGGCCACTCCATCAACAGCTGCGCTTCCGGTCATTCAGCAGCCCTCGATCCCAACCTCAATCACCCTATTGTCATGGCCGTCGACCATGGAAGATCCGTTTGTCCCGACCTCTTCCATCGCTGCTCTGCTCGATTTGATGTCTTCGCTGGCGAGAGGAAGCGTGGAGGTTATGCCTACGACGCTGGCGACGGTAGCACTACCCAGTGGGAATGGTGGCCGTGTCTCACCGACCTCTCTGCGCACAGCGGCAATTACGCCTGTAAATGCAGGGCTGGCAGCGCCGCCTATCGCACTGCCCTCCACCAGCATGATGACCACAGAGCTGTCCAGCTTGGATGACCTACTCGCGGCGGCCAGCATCACCGCAGCTCCATCGTCGCTCTCCAATCATCCCGCATCCAGCATCACGGACGCAGTCTCCTTCATTCAGATCACCATCCCAAGCGAAGCGGCAGCAGCAATCTTCGGCCTCCCCACACCGCCAACGACGTCTCCGCCAACAAATCTACCTGGTATGGATGCGACTTCTGTTCTCCCGGCAGAAGCAGCGATGACGACTACTCCGCCCCTGGCCGATGGGTTGCAAAGCCTGGGCGAGGAGATGGTCTCGAATATGGTGAATGCGTTGGTGCAGTTGATCAGTTTACTCGCTTCTCGGACGGCGGAGCCAGCGACAATTCCGATGCCGACCTCTACGGCGTCTGAGATTGAGCCAGAGGTCCTTCCATCTATAGCATCGACTTCAGTCATTTTGGTGGCAATACCGGCATCACCATCAAGCTCGTCAGCTTCGTCCGAGACGCAAGACTTCACCAACCGGCGACGAAAGCCAGCGCCACAGCTTCCCGGTTTTGGCTTTCTCGGAGGACTGCTGCCAGGAGCACGTTCGAAGTCCGCGGGGGTGTCAACATCCTCCGTCTCGCTCGACGCAACTATACCATCTACGCCTGTGGAGACTACAGGTCAGACTTCATCACCTCTTCCTGGCCGACCAGTAGTAGCCGACCCGAGCATCGCTGCGCCCGCTGTACCTCAGGTAATCCCATCTCCCGCCGCCCAGATCGTCGGCATGGCTCCCATCGTCGGCAATGCCGCACTGTATGGCAGTCCTGGCACGATGGTCATGGGCGTGGTTCGTATCACGTCTACCTCGACCTACAAAGACCGCTCAGCTCACCTCTCGTTCGCAGATTGCTTCCATCCCTATCCCCTCCGATCTACCCACCATCATCCAAGGCGTCAAAGACGCAGCCGTCTCCAACCTCGCCACTTCCGTCACCAATATCCCGCTGCTCGGCCAGACGAGCCAGGTCCTCGCTATCCTCCAATTGTTGGGAGTCATGAATTTAGGCCAGTTCGGCAGTGTTGCAACCTTGACGAATCTTCCTGCTGTGCAGTCCGCTGCCCTGCTGATTAATGAGCCCGATCTTGTCACTCTGATCTACATACTGAGGAGCAAAAGTATCATACAGAGTACGGCGGCGGATGGACTGTTGGACAATGTCGTTGGATTTGTTCAGATGGTGGAGTACCTGCTGCCGCTGGTGTCGAACATCAAAACGGTAGTTGCGGTCTTGATTTCGCAGCAGTTAGGTGTTGCTGGGTTGGACGACATCATCAATGGAGTTTGATGGGTCTCGAAAATGGACAGGGAGTATAGACTGGGCTACTAAGACTGCAGTCGTAAGCGGGCATAGAAGACAAGCTTCTCGATCATTACGAAGAAGCTCATCTTCGCTGCATTGAGATCTTGGATCCTGACTCGCATACCACCCATTGCGCGGCTCCTCCACACATAACAGAACGCACGAACCACGTTCACCCGCCCGAAACATGCCATTGAATCCAGTCGCAAAGGCGTCGCAGCATCCTCCACTCCTACTACCAGATCTTGCACCGCAGCCAAGCAAAGTTGACGTGGCCTTACCACATCCGGCCTGCAGTCGTTAGCCTTGCGGAGCCTTTCCATCTCGTCTGCCAATCACATGCTCCACATCGGAAGAGCGGAATTGCCTTGTCGCAGGGCCACGTAAGTTTGCCCGGGATTCGGCGATGGTTTGTGGGGTTTGCTGGCTTGGCCCGGACAACAATCGCTGTGTGACACGCTGCTGCAAGGGGAGGAGGGGAGGTACATATGCAAGGAATGCTGGGGGATTCATAGTTGGTAGATACACCTCTGCTCTTCCGCGGGATTTTTGCATTTACACTCGTTGCCTTCAATTCTTCTCGTATAGGCTGCACCAACCGCTGCGATGCCTTACAGTCCCGACCACGTCAAATCGCTCACACTACCACCGCCTGTGCAGGACACTGGAGCCAATATGTCGACCTCACGGTCGCTTCTGCACGACGCGCTGCGTGGCCATGCGCTCGCTTTGGTCGGACTGGGAGCCATGATAATGATGTCGAAGCAGTTGGAGCTGGAGATCGTTGGACGAGCCTGCTTTCTCGCTGCTGGAGCATTCTTGGGATCTCTGACGATGCTTCTCGTTGTTGGTACTGTCAGACGGCTGTTCAGGATGGACGAAGGGCAGGACGGTAGTTGAAGAGGACGAGCTGCATCTCATCGCCTCCAGGTTGCACGCTCCGCCTACTGGACTCCAAAGGACAAGACCACCGCTTCCGTTGGATGTGATATCCTCGAAATGAGCGGCGAAGCGGTCGGTAGCCGGCCCAAGCAGCCGGGTGATGCCTCTGGTCTCGCCGGACAGACACGCCGCACCATTGGGAGTGCTCTCGGCCACCGGGTTCTTGTTGAATGGGAAGGGCTGGCGAACTCATCCTGTAGTGCGGAGTCATTCCTATAGTAGCCCGAGAAGGACAAGATAAGGCTGGAGATGATGGAGTGGAAGGCGGACTCTAACAACTCTTCCATCGAGCTTACGAGCGCACGGCCTGCATCCGAAGACACGAAAATCCACCGCACCGAGCTTCCTTCGAATTCCACATCATCCTTGAGCTCTCTGTCATACTGACATGAGATCTACGCCCGCCTCCGATCGATCTTCGAATTTCCATTGGTACGGAAATGTACGTGTGAGGTCTTTGTTTTCCTTGAGTCTGCCTGAGGCCCCGAGGCCGACCTCCGGCCCCGAAGCATCCCCAAAATTCACCAAGCTCCTATTCATCTCTATGCACCAAATATCCCAGTCTTCCACAACGAACGCCCGCACACCAAACACTGTCGCCGTCAAACCTACGCCGCTCTACATCAGCACACCGTTGTTGTCGGTCAACACCGCCTCCCTGCACCGCTATACAAAGATCATCTGCAAGTTCGTATGCGCCTCAACTAATCTTCTTAAGCAAGGCTGACCTTCTCGCAGCACGTGCATCTGTTCAATCAACATGTCGACCATCACTGCTATTGTCACCGCCGCGCGACCACGCGCATCCTTCACGACCCTTCCAGTCGAGATCCAATCCCTGATCTTGTCCACGGCCGTCGTTCCATACCCGATCCCTCACCCTGGCGGCAGCGCATACGCCCCTCACAACCATCACCCGAAATCGCTCTCCCGCCGCAATCCTGTCCACAAGCTTGATGTCATCAGGATCAGCATCCAGCGGAGCTTTGGGCCATCGATCGGCATGGGCCACATCCTGGAGGCGTACTGCTCCGTCAACGAGCTCACGGTCATGCTGCATCAGGTATCAGGACCAAGTGCGAACACCATGACGACTGCGCAGCCGTTCGCGACCAACTGCGGGACGTTCGAGGAGAACCCTGCACTGCAGGCGCATGTGAAGAGTCTAAAGATCAGTGTTCTGAGCGTCATGATCATTGCGCAGAAGAAAGGGTATGTGGCGAAGGTTAGGGACATCGTCCAGGCCTGCCAAAGACTTGTCCATCTGACGATCCACCTGAGCAACATCACCCACTTGAGTCTGCGCCGGTCATGGCAGAGATCACGGGCCTGATGCGTGCAGAGGCGACGTTGCGTAGAAGGCGGATGTCGGTGACGTTCAGGAAGAGGGTACACGCCAACTGGTACAGCAACACCATCGTGTATTGAGGTTAACAGCGGCGTGGAAGTCAAAATCACGGCTAAGCAAGCCGGGTATACTGGCCGTCTCGAAGATACCGCCAACAAGTTGCTTGCGTTCGGACTCTTCCAATGTCTTGAGCAGAGCTTCAGCGCAGCACTCGCACTCGCACTATTTATCACCTGCAACATGCCCGACCACATACATTTGCCAGGGATGAATGGCGAGGGATCCTTGAAGATCAACCTTACTGCTCCAACCTCGCTCCTCCAAGCGCACGAATCGACGGGTCGGTACACTCAAAACGCATCGCACGATGCCACCCATTCCAAGCAACACAAACAAGCCGGCGAACAGAGCGAGCCAGCGACGCAGCACCCGACGAATATGGCGAACACCAGCACTAAGTCGACGTAGGCAGAAGCTATTTTCAACAAGAAGGCTAACAAGGACAGCCCATCTCGCCTCCCCGGCTTCCCTGGGCCGCAGGCTTCCAGGTGTCTCTACAATGCAACAGACATCATACTGCCGCTTCTTTCTCAGGTACGAGACTCCCGCAATCATCACAAGCTAGAGCATCGACGTAAAGCAACTTCGGCCCCATTAACGACAGTAAGAACGAAGATTGTTGCGCTACTTCATCATTGCATGAAACACACATTCTGGTGCATCAGCATGTTCAAGTCAGGCACTGGACGCTGGACAGGGCGATTGGGAACGCAGGTAAGGTAAGAAGAGCTATGGGACTTGGAGAGGAGGAAACGGGTTTAGAGGACACCCAGACGACACGGCCGGCGGCGGTAATCACGCAACATTGGTGCCACTGCTGGCTGGACATCAGGACGATTTGCCGCGCGCGCGGCAGTGCGTCCTGGACTGCACAAATCCCACCAACCCCTGGCCTAGTCGCCCTCTCACCTGGAAAGCTGACGAATCCATAACAACAGCTTCAAAGGCAACGCAAAGATTCTGCCAGCAAGAGGAGTAGTGTCACGACATCCTAAGCCATATTACGAGTTATCAAAACGCCTTATCCTCCTACAGTACAGCATTCGCAGCCCGAAGGCAGCGTGACATGTTTCTACAACCTCTTTCTTCGCCATGGTTAAGAGAGAAGCTCGCAACATCTGCATCCGCGGTGTCGGCGGTGAGGGCGTGGCACGCAAGACGACCTCAAGATCAAAAACCCTGTGCTACTACTCTGTAGCCCTTCCACCTTCTCTTCATCCTCCCTACCGCTTATTTGGACTGCATCGTTCCAACCACCACGTCTCCACTACCGTATGCGTTATCAAAAGGCTTCCTCCGGCAAGTAAAGTACGAGACAGATATAGCTACGGCTGGCAAAGTCAGGCTTCTAGAAGAAGCGCCAGTCATAGCCGCAGACGGTGTCAGCTGCCGGTGACCGTGGAAGAGACAGCATCAGCCCAGCTATCCCGCCAGCCAACCGTCAACACACTTCCGAGGCTGCATGCGTACGGCAGGTTTAGCAGATGGTCATCAAGTTCGGAAATGATCTGAGGCCTTCCTAGCGATAGCAAACGCTGCTACATAGTAGCTTCAGCCTCCTCCAACGGCAGTCCATCAAGTTGCGTCCCTACTACCGACAGGCTACGTAGCAGGCGGACGTCCGGCGTTGAGGGCCAAGAAAATACCTGTCAGTTCGGCAAAGACACGTTTGCAATGTCTGCCACAACCAAAGGGCGAGCGACATCCTTACGAGCTACACAGCAGGCCCACTGGTACCTCCTGAGATCGCTCGCAGCTTACCAACGTACCACTCGATTTCGGCAGAGGACCCAGACGCCCGACGGCTTTCTCCACGCACTACGCAACAAGTCCCACTTCCGCCATCGACCTTCTACCCGACGGCTACATAGCGCAGGCCTATTGCGTCAAAAAGATCGTTGACGTGAGCAGCAGTATGCGAACACTCAGCCGGCCCGTCAATGTAGCGCAAGCCTTGAGACCAAACCTTCTCACTAGACGGCGAGAGAGTTATTCTGTCCCGACTAAGCTGCTGTCCAGGCACTCTCAAGAGCAGCTTTTACGACCCTGCTATTGGAGGCATCAAGCAGAGCATCAAGCAGAACACACCCACAGATGCAATAAAAACTGCTGCTGCCTCAAGCTGACATAGGATCTCCTATCACAACCCTCTCCCCCCCTCACTTTAGACGAGCAACTCAGCAGCGAGATGACCGAACACAAACTGCTCGAAGCAGCCAACTCAACTGCAAGCCTATCGCTGCTCTCACCATGTGCTGGATGATGACGGGTGGTCATGTTTCGATCATGCCGATGTAGAAGACAAGGAGCCGTGTAGCGGTGCGATCGGCTTCCACTGCCCGTCTTCCTCATCTTGCCGTTCCTTCAACTTGCAGATGGAGTAATGGAGATGGGACTTTCATAGCTGTACAGGACGAGTAACTCAAACAAGCATTGCACCTCCTTCCTGTCTCTCGTTCATCCATCCCTACTGCCACCTCTGTTTCTTCCGGTCCGACATCTCCTCTCTTTGAAGGAAGACTTAAACAAAGTTTGTCAAAGACAATGTCCGGGACTAGACCTTCTGGTTGTCCTCTGGGAAGGCGAAGTGAAGCGAAGAGCTGAAGCATGAAGTAGTAGTGTAGGTAAAGTCATCGTTGGAGGAAGCAAGGTATCTCTTTCCCAGACTCCATAACACCCTCCTGTCTAGTAACGCTGACAATGGCAACAAAGCAACCATCTCCGCAATCGCAATAAGCAAGAAACAACAACAACAACCAGCTCATCGTCCTTTGACCCTGTGAGAAGGCTCCAGCGCCTGAACGCCGCGCTCCCAGAAACAACAGCAAGGACGTGGAGACGGCCCTGCTGGCAGTCTGGTCATCTCCATCACCCAAAAAGGCCGGCAGAACACCACACCACCCCTCCCAGCATCACCACCCCTTCCGGAGAAGGCTCACGCCACCCCCTCACCCTCCCCACTCTTACCCTCTTCCTCAGCATCACCACTATTCCCACCCCTCCTCGGAGCTGGCCCACCCTCCCCGTCCCCGCCCGTCCTCCTCTTGCCAGCACGGGCCTGCTCCACCGTCTCCCTCTCCTCTTCTTCGACAACCCCTTCACCCTCCTCCGGACTCCCAGCATCAGCGACCATCCTCGCCAAGCGCGCAGCCTCCACGTGGTTCTGATAAATCAGAAGCTCAACGGCTTCGTCTTCAGCACGCTGGGCTTGGCGGGCAGCTTCGGCGCGGACGGCATCACGTGCAGCCTCCACCACCTCAGCTCGGAGGGTGCTGAGGTCGATGCGCTGCCTTTCCGGCTGGCGCTGTATCTCCTGGACGGGCGTGGTCGTGAGGCCCTCCTGAGCGGTGTTGGTGCCGGTCCTCTGGCGTTTTGGCGGTCGAGAATCGGACGGGGAAGGCTCCTCATCGCCATCGCCGCCGTCATCACCGCCTTCGCCCTCACCATCCTCACCCGGAGCACCCACAAGCCCACTCTTCTCCATCCCCCGCATATACGCCGCCAGCGCCTGCACATCCCCAGCGCCCATCTCAAACACCTCGCGGAGAAGGCGCGCCGCCGCCGCCACACGCTCTTCGGCCGTCATGTCTTGGCGGAAGGAGGAGGCCGGGAGTTGGATGCCGTGGCCGTCGGCTTCATGGGCGGCGCGGGCGCGGGTGCGGAGCTTCTGGACCCTCTCCTGGACGGACTTGGTGGTTGGTTGCTCTGTGGGGACGTACGTTAGCGTGAGAAGAATTCGGTTGCGAGAGAAGACGCTGGTGGAGGAGGGGTGGGAAAGGGAGTAAGCTTACCAGGGTAGAGCAGAGCGATGTTCGCATGCTCCTTGGCCCTGATTTCGCGCCCAAACCCTCGGATGAGGGTGGGGAAGTCGGTCTCCGCATTCCACTTCATCTTTTGCTCCTTTGACTTTCCGCGAGCAGGATTCTTGAAGCCAAAGAGGTTGTTCGGATCCTTTGGCGGGTCGTTGCCTTTACCACCACCTTGCCTCCGCTTCCACCCGGAGCACCGCCAGCGCCAGATGCAGTCGCCATTGATCCGAGTGGTGGTCGCTGGTGACGGAAGGGAGGGGAGAGTCGGGTTTTGAGGAAGGGTGGAATTCGGTTGAAGATGGTCGACTTGCTGCCAGGAGTCTCCGGCAAGTGGGCGGGTCGAGGTAAGTTGCGGCGGGTACTGTCGGTGGTGGCTTTTGAAGGCGTGGGGTCTGGGTTGGTCAGTGTCATCCTGAGGTGAAGTTGCGGGTGTCGTAGCTGGGTAAAGTTCTGGAAGAGGAGTCCTGTTGAAATGACTTACGATGCTGGAAAGAGAAGCGCGCGAAGATGCTTCTATACGGGTGAAAGTGCTTGCTGTATAGAATGTCTGTCGTGGTGCAGGTTGAAGTGCAGGAACGAAGGAATCGCAGTCAGTATTTGAACGAAGAGCAATTCTTTGAGGTCCGAAAAGATCTTTCTAGCCGGTGTGGGAAGCTCAGGCCGCCGAAACAGACGAGAAGGGTCTAGCGTGGTGAATGCATTGACCCGTCTTCACATGCTAGGTTTCCAGAGGGTTCTGGAGCGGAGTGGAGGGATTCTCAAAGGAGTTGAGGATGGGGAGGAGAGACATGGAGAAGGCGGCACTTTCTTCGACAAAGGAAGTCTGATGATGGACGAGACTGGAACTTACAATTTGAGAGTTTCAAAGGCGGCAGGAAGACAGCAGCGTTGTCTACAAGGCGGCAGAAGACAGAACAAGCCGTTGAACGCATTACTGGCCACAGTCTCCCATGTCAGAGCCGTACCGATGGATGCGAAGGAGCGTTCTCGAGATGGCAGTATCGCAAGCAGTTTCATCCAAGGCCGACATCACGCTGATAAAAATACATACGCAGGTAACCGCACGTTAACATTGCCTTCCAATTCGCGCTGCTTTGCCCGACGCCATGTCGAAAGAGGTATGTGCCGTTGTGGAAGACGAGAAGATTGTTGTAAGTGGCAGAAGCACCATTCCAGGGGACCTGCCCTCATTGTCTCCAGTCCGGGCTTGATGGAAGCGAGGAAAACTAAGAGAGAAGTCGACGATGCCGGCGGCTTTGCGTTGGCGACTGGTTGTTGAATGTTGCCCGTAATGCTCCGAGCACTTAAGCCCATGCCATTGCTTTCAGTATGCAGTGTAAATATGACCATACCGTGTAGTTCTCTCGTCCCTACCTTGCCGCCGCCGGCGGACATAGGCCTCATGTCGTCCGACGAAGTCTTGCTTGCCTCGCTCGAGGCGGCAGACTCCCAGCTCAAGCATTGCGGCTCCATACCACTGCGAACAGGCCTGGTAGTACGCCTTCGTTCACGGTTTATACTCGGAGCACCTTCACGCTGCTGGGTTGGGAGTAGAGAACAGTGAAGAGGAAGAAGAAGAAGTGAAGTCCACCACCGCGCCAAGAATACCATTCCGGCCCGCTTTCGTCCCGACCTGCCATTGTCGGACAAGAACAAAAATACCTCTTCGCCCATCCCGCGTCCGTCCAACCATCTCCTCTCCCTGCCGCTCCACCCCCACCCCTTCCCTCCGCCATGGCACGGGAGGGTGCGACTGTAGGGTGTAACGCCGCACAATCTCTACCACCACGTGCTCCAATCAGATCGTCTGCTTGACGAAGCACGTGGGCTGGGCGCGAAGCGGGGCGTGAGAGAGATAGGCGCTGCAGTATCTCGACGATCCCGACCGTGTAGGGCTTGGGGATGCCCCATCGCGTCTCTTGTGCGCTTGGGGGTGGTGCCATGGAGACTTCAGCTCCCAGTTTCTCACTCTCTACCTCTATCTCTCGTTCGTAAAGACCGTACACGGAGCTCTCGCGCTCGTCCTCCCATCCCCTTGCGCACGACCACCTCCACCACCTCCTCTCCCGCCGTACACCCACCATGGCCGACCTCTCGAAAGATGAAAAAACCCTCGGCGGCACCTCCTCCCCACCCGACGACTACCCCTCCCGCCGCCTCAGCGAAGACAGCATCCAGAAGGGCGACCTGTTGAACCTCGAGTCCGTCGACCCGGCGCTCAATGCTCGCATGCATTTGATCAACGACGCGATTGACAGCATTGGGTTTACGACATGGCAATTAAAGCTTTTTTTCCTTAATGGGCACGTGACTATCAAACAGAACCCTGGCTTGCCTGCAACACTCACTGACCTGCTTGCCATTCTGTTTGCAGCTTCGGCTATGCAGTGGACTCCTTGATTCTGTTAATACAGGTGGGTGGATGGTAAAGAGATGGGGAGAAGGAGATGGTGCTGATAAGATGGATAGAGTATAATTGCGACACAAGCGGCGTACGAGTTCCAGCCGAGCTGGCAGTATGGGATGACCTGCGCTGCTTACGTTGGTCAGGCAGCCTTGCAAACCCTCGTCTCCACCTCCGCATTCGTGTGTGGAGAGAGCGTGGAGACGGCGCACAAACCTACCAAGTACTGATGTATCGCAGGCATGCTGGTCGGCGCCCTCTTCTGGGGCCTCTCCGCCGACATCATCGGTCGCAAATACGCCTTCAACATTTCCCTCCTCCTCTCCTCCGTCTTCTGCATCGTTGCCGGTGCTGCGCCGAACTGGATCGTGCTGGGTTTGTTCGTCTGTCTGGCGGCTTTCGGGAGTGGTGGGAATCTCGTGCTCGACACGACCGTGTTTCTGGAGTACCTGCCGTCCCGCCATCAATGGCTGCTCACGCTGCTTGCTTGTTGGTGGGGCGCAGGGCAGTTCGTGGCTGGTACCTTACTCCTCCGCCCCTCCATCTCCCATCCCCACTGATGAAAGAATCCAGGCCTCTTCGCCTGGGCCTACCTCCCCAACTTCTCCTGCGGCGACCCCGCCACCACCGGCATAAAATGCACCTGGCACAACAACTACGGCTGGCGCCTCGTCTGGTTCTCGTCCGGCGCGCTGGTCTTTATCCTTTCCATCCTCCGCATCACCGTCATCAAGCTCCGCGAAACGCCCAAGTATCTCGTCGGCGAGGGCCGCGACGCCGAGGTCGTCGATACGCTGCAGTATATCGCGCAGCGGTATAATCGGCCTTGTAGCTTGACGCTGGAGCAGATGCAGGCGTGCGGGACTGTTGGGGGGGCTTTGCCGGGGAATCGGAGAGGGAGCGTCTCCGCCCATGCGAAAAAGAAGTTCTCGTTCGCTGAGGTGGGCATGCACTTGCGTGGGCTGTTCGCGACGAAGAAGTTGGCGTTGAGCACGTCGTTGATTTGGCTCAGTTGGACGCTGATCGGGCTGGCGTATCCGCTCTATAACGTCTTCCTCCCGGTGTATCTTGCGTCCAGGGGAGCCGAGCTCGGCGGGTTGAGCCCGAGTAAGCAGTGGACGTACTATGCCGCGGCGAACTTGTGCTCGATACCGAGTAAGTACCGCATCCTCTCGGCATGTAGGAAGCGAGGGGAGGGGGAGGGGGAGATGGTGTGGATGGTATGCTGATTGAGGGTCTACAGGTCCAATTCTGGCAGGCTACATGTGCAAGAGTCGCTGGTTCTGGGGCAGGAGGGGCACGATGATCATCGGCGTACGTACTCCCCATCCCACCTATCTTCCAGCCACACCACCGCTCTACTGCCTGGGCAGGGCATCGGGCTCGGGCAGGGAGTAGGGCAGACGAAAGTGTTCGGGCGGCGGAGGTAGCAACGGACGGAAGGGAGGGAATCGAAAGGCAGGGTTGAGTAATTGTGGATGGTGCTGATAACAAGAGAACAGGCGCTTATTACCATGGTTTTCTTCTTCGCTTACACGACGGTCAAGACGAATGCGCAGAACAACGGGTTTACGTGTGCGATTAGCTTTTGTTTGGTGAGTACTGCTCTTATTCCTTTCCCTCCTTGTTCTTCTTGGGAAGTAATCAGCAGGTTCTTTATGCTTCGAGCTCCGAACGGTTTGTTCCAGGACCCGTGGATCTTGGACTCGGGATTCAGGACTGGGAACTTGGAGCATGTGCCGTGGCCGAGTGGATGCTTGTATGACGCCGTTCGACCCGATGGCTCATTTCATTGTACGCGGCGGTCCATCAAAAGCTACCCAGTGGTTCCACACAACCGTGCGGCTACCACGGGTGACCATCCTCAGCAACAAGACCCTTTCACAGTAGTGACCACATGTCTTTACCATCTCGTCCGCAGCCTCGTTGTTTTCCAAACATCGGGACCTCCATCGATTCAAGTCGCACATCACAAGACGAGTATGGGCGTTGGATGACCTTCGGCAAGACCGTTCTCATCTCGCCACAAATTCAGTTCATTCCAACACGCCGCTGCGCCAAACTGTACCTGATTCGTGCCTTGTCTGGGTGGCGGGCCACAGCTACGTTTCTGCTGTACTAGCATTGTCGTCCAACCTCTGCACGCCGATCGAGATTGAGCGAGCCTTGTCTGGGTGGGGGGCTTTCGCTGCACTGTTGAGAACCAAGCAGCAGTGCCCGAAATCTGGACCGGAACACCAATAAATCGAGACAGGTGCTTTGCACCAGTCATATCTAGGTGGCGTGCCTTTCCCGCATTCGCTTTGAGCGATGCCCACCATCAGAACCGCAGCATGCTGGATACCACATCTGTTGGCTTGTCTAGGTGGCGGGCCTTCGCTACGCTGTCGATGGCAGCGTCCATTCCTCGGAATTCGAGCGGCGATACATCTCCGACAGAAGAGTAGAAGTCATGTCTGGTTGGCAGGCCTACAGCCACACTGTCATTGGCGACGTCCATCTCCAAGTACGATTATCGGCAAGAAATGCCGGAGTGCAAGCCATCTGGGGGTGGCGGGCCTTCGCCGCACTTGCTTCTCCCTCAGACGATGAAGCAGTACCCAGCTCTCGGACAAGCGTCCGACAGAAGCGTAGATGTCATGTCTGGTTGGCAGGCCTACAGCCACGCTCCTCTTGGTAGCGTCCAGTTCCTGGACTTCGGTCATGTCCGGGTGGCTGGCCTTCGCTGCCAGCCACATGCCAGGCGGCGATTCCCAATTGCTGGGTTACAGCACAATCTCAAAACGGCGCAATCTGTATGCTTCCCGACTGTTATGTCTGGGTGGCGTGCCCTCGCCGCATTGCTCTCAAATCACGAAGCATTGCCCATGCGTATCAGTGAACGATATCGACAGCGCCATCATGTCTGGGAGGCGGGCCTTCGCCGTACTGCCTCCAACGGCTTGGCAGTACCCGTATGAGCACTTGGGAGCCACCTCCGCACTTGCTATTCGAGAACACCGCGGTCAGTCTATCAGCGGCTTTCCACTGCAACATCCTGGTGTGCGGTTTTGGCGGCGACGAGGCTCTCAGTACTGAGAGCCTCTCACACGATATCACAGGGTCTGCATGACTGCACCTTGTCATTCTGATTGTCGTGGTCCCGCTGCACACGCTTCGAGAGGAGCTTACCGGCACCTCTGGACCTGCCGTCGCCTCCGTGGCTGGAGCGCAATTGCGGCTTGTCGAGTCAGTGACGCCTTACGCAGACGGCCAGCCTTCGCTACTCACGAGCTCTTACTGGCCAATACACCTGGATCGTTCAGCTATCCTGACGGAGAGCTCTTTGCGAACTTCGAGAAGCAGCCATATCTGGCATCGCAACGAGCGACGGAAGTGACTAGTGACGCTGTTCTCAATACAATCATTAACCGTGAAAGACGCCGTCAGTCCCAATGGCAGTAGAACCTTTGTGGCCTTTTGCTCGCAATGCCTGCCTTCACGCTGCGTGGATGCTGGAGAATCTCGGCGGCGCTCGGTTCTCTGTGGCCACAAGCGTTGACTTACTACTACATGGGCGATCCGAACCGGAGCTGAATCCAGATCGCTTGATGCGGTCAGCGTCGTTCACCGCACCCGCCGCCCCGAGGTGGCATCACCGGCTTTGGGTGCGCCACAGAACCATGCTTGTCTGGACGGCGGGATTCCACGCTGCTGTAGGCTCCGCGACTACCCTTCTGGCCAGAACGCCTTGCTGGCCTCCACTTCCGGATCTGTGCTATGAACCACTCCTGGCTGAAGACATCTCGACTGCCACCTCCCCCGGATGTGCCGCTACTCATTCTACAACTGTCATCGGCACCAAGTGCGGAGCAAGGAAATACTGCCAGGCCCTGCTTGGTCTCACTAACACAGGAACGCTGTGCTTCGCCCTGTACCGGAGCGATGGCGATGGCAGCTACAACGCTCACTCCACAACGTGCGAAGCATCATGGTGTCGAGTCGGCGCATTCGCAGGGCTCGTTCTTCGGCCCCCATCTGCTCTGGCTCTCCAAGTCCTGCCCTCACTCCGGCCTTCCGGAGCCAGACTGCTTTGGCATATACTCCGGGTTCTTTGGTGCAGTGCATCCAGCCTCCCTGCTCGCTTCCGGATCTTGGCTCCAAGCCTCCTCGCAGTACAGCCAGCTGCATTGATCTTCCGTCAACCGCGCCTTACTCGTAAAATTGCGCTAGAAAAGCTCTCCTCGCTCTGCCAACAGCCTGCCTCTAGCTCGACTCGCATGCGCTGCTCTTGACTTCTGGGCTGCACTGTTCCTGGACCGGGGCAATCATATTCTCGCCTATCGGCTCAGCTTTTGCATCTCTCGGTCACGCTCACAACGTAGCAGAGCGGCGAAGTACCGCTTCGGTGAACGAGCCTCTAGAAGCTTGCTCATGATCGAGATTTGCAACATCCCCGCCACAGGTCTGGCGCCGCCCGCACCTTCACTACCTGGGAGCGGTCTCAATGCAGCAACCAGAGACTCCATAGTCTTCCAGTTTGACATAGAAGATGGTATGGCCGCTTGATGGCGTTGACCGCCGCTGCGCAACGGCGTCGAAGGCCGGTGTAGTCGACGACCCTGCGATACAGCCACTATGCAATTCGTCGGCTCTTCTTGGCATAGCCTCGTCCGGCCTTCCGGAACATGAGAGCTCGTGCAGCGGGCGAGCCGACCAGGTGAAGTTGCTGCGATGCGGTTGGGCTGTTTCCAAGCCAACACATCGGTGTCAATTCGACGCAACACCACCGATCATCTGGCCGCGGCAACTGTCTTTGATTCTCGCCGAGATTGACCTCACGCCTTGTACATGTGGATGTCCTGCACACGCCTGAGCAGGCTCACAGGCTTACTGCTTAGGGTGTTGTTCCTATCCATCTTCCGGCTTCCTGGTCCCACCGCATCCCACGGAGATTCTTGCTGGCCTATCTCGTTCACAGCACGCTGCGAATCTTGCAATGCGATCTTGACCAGTCACTGACATGGATCTTTACAGAACATCTACTACGGCTGCCTCTACGCCTACACCCCCGAAGTCCTGCCCTCCGCCCACCGCGGCACCGGCAACGGCATCGCCATCGTATGTCTCTCCTACCTTCCATTCGCCTCTCACCCGCCTCCTCATTCCCTTGTCCGCTCTCCTCACTTCCGCGCCACACCGCTGATACTTGCTTCCGCAGGGCTTGAACAGAGTCATGGGCATCATGTCCGCCATCGTCGCCACCTACGCCGACACCAGCACGCCGGTGCCCATCTACATTTGCGCCGCGCTGTACATTGTGATGGCGATTGTGGCGGCGTGCTTTCCTTTTGAGCCGATGGGGAGGCGGAGTTCGTAGGTTGCATCCGACCGGAGATCGGTTGGAGATGTGATTGATTAATGGTTGAAGACATTGGACGTGTATGCGGAGATTTGTGTGTGCTGTTTTCAAGATACCCTCGCTCACCAACGACAACCACGACAATACTGATATCATCTTACACCTAGCCTTCCACATTCTCCCGCAACCGCTGTCTTCAATCCTGACGACCGGCTGTCTTCTCGCAAACAACAGCAAGACGGATATACCCATTGTGTCTGACGCCACATCCCACGCCTTCCGCCAATTCCCAGGGAATCCTTGCCTCGTCTCCGAACGTCTGGAACTCGTCTTCCTCCAGGTTCTTGGAACGTGCCCCCTTTAGCGACTTGTCACTTCTCAACTTCGTCCTTCGTTTGCATTTTGTCGTTGCACAACACTCGTTTCACGTTCAGCGCTTGGTGCTGCGGCGTTTGGGTTTGATGTGATGTCCTGCAGGGGGCCGTGATTGCTGGAGTTCGACCAACGGAGAGATCTTGGAAACAGCAAACGCCCCTTCTGGACTTTCATCCTGTCGTTTCCTGACTTCCGCCTGCGGGACTACTTGATTCTTCTCACTCCCACCTTTGCTTCTCGGAAAAAGCTCTTCGAAGCGCAACACTGCTTCTTACCTTGGCTTTCCCGGCTCAAGAGGCCTCCGCAGGCACGGTGTACCATTGTCCATGCTGCGATGATGAGTTCTACGACAAATACGACCTCAACGACCACATGGACGACGAAGACCACTGGCCGGAGTGCGAAACGTGTCCGAAGCTCTTTGCGACCTGGAATTCATGCTATCAGCACAGGAACGCAACTGGCCGCTGGGCTCCGAAGCACGAGTGCCACACTTGTAGCAAGAAGTTCCATTCTGCTGAGAAGGCGGCGAGCCATATGGTGAGTCTATCCTCCCCCGAGCTCTCATGATGTTGTTGGGAAGAAGATGGTCGCAGCATGGCGCATCACGTTCGGGCCCATTCAGGCAAACAGATCACTGACATCTGCCACTCAAAGGCGAGGAACGATCATTACTCCAGCCGCTATTGCATCGACTGCAAGACCTTCTTCCAAAATGAAAACAACCTCAAGCAGCACCGCAACTCCAAGCTCCACCGCGGCAGCAACAACATCACCTGCCCCTTCTGCAAGAACGGCTTCATGTGCGCCAGCGGCCTCGCCCACCACCTGGAAACTGGCTCCTGCCGCAATGCTCCCTCCCTCAACCGCGAAAAGCTCTTCCGCGTGGTATGCCAGGCGGACCCGACCGGCTTCTTCACCAACATGAACGTCCAGTTCGGCAAAAGCAACGCACGCTGGGAAGTCAACGACGCCGTCTACGACTACTACCGCCGAGCCCGGCCCTGTCATCTCTGTTCCCAAGGCTTCGCCACCGCCAATGGCTTGAGTCAGCACCTCAACTCGCCCAAGCATCAGCAGAAGGTGTATCACTGCCCGAAGACGTCGTGTGGGAAGAAGTTCGCGGCGCTGGCGGGTTTGGCCAATCATTTGGAGAGCGAGAGTTGCGGCTTGATGCGGTATGAGGCGGTGCAGAAGAAGTTTGGAAGGATCATGGACTCGAGTAGAATGTTGGGCTATGGTTGAAGAGGCAGGATGGGGTTGGAAGGGAAGGGGGTGTTTTTCCGGTTGATGTGTAGGTGCGGAATGTTCTCATATCTATCAGCGTTCTGGCAGTTGTTCTACTACAAAAGACAGGTCAACCAGGCTCCAAGTATCCGAGCATCTCCTGTACACCGACATCTCCAAGCCACATGATCGGTCTCCTGCAAGTTTCTGGTTTGTTTTGATGCCGGAGAAGAGGCGCGACGTCACATCAAACTACCTGTGCCTCCAGTGCTTTCTCTCGCCACATACCTCCCTCTCCGACACGCAAACCCATCTCACAAACTTATATCACCGCCCTTGGCCTTTCAAACTACCTCCGATCCTCGAGAAACTCCACCACCGCACGCACAACTCTTGGACACGCAGAGACATCCCTCAAACCCATACCACCGCCGTCAATGTCTCAAAATAATTCCGATCCTCGGGAACGTCCACCACCATGTCTTTCGCCTGCCCCCTCTGCAACGATGAGTTCTCCGACCGCACGAGCCTGAACGAGCACACTGACGCGACAGGCCACTACCACCGATGCGAGACCTGCTGGTCGCGCTTCCTGGACGATATGAGCCTAAACGAGCACGCGGAGGCCACTGGGCATGGACTGCCGCCGCGCTACGAGTGCGAGACGTGCGATGAGATGTTTGCTTCTCCAATCGAGGTGCAGGAGCATATGGTGAGATCGTCCCCTCCAACCTTTCTGCGAGGTTGCTGCAGCGGAGAGGAACGCAAGCTGACATTCCAGCTACAGACAGCCAAACGCCACCACGCCTCCCAGACAGCAAATAGGCTGAAGCGGCAACGTGACCGGCAGCGGCGGCAGGAAAAGCGGTTGGCAGCTCGGGATGCTTGGAAGAAGAAGGAGGAGAGCACGTGGTCGTTGCCGCTGCGCCCACGGGATCAGGGCAGGTGATTGCATGTGATTGATGAGTTTGGGGGTGAAAGTTGCATGTGAAAGGAACTGCATGTAACGGAGACCGGAGTGGTCCTTCTCCTGCGGCGAGAGGGGCGGCATGTAGTATTGACAGCTCCTTTGCAATGATATGCTATCTTCGAGAAGGGCCGCCATTAGCATCAGGCCTCTCCACCACCGTTCTGCACTTCTTGCGGTCCCAAGAGTACAACCTCCATCCACCCCCACGGCACCATCCTCTCCAGCCTATCGATCTCATCTTCACCCTCCCTCCCATCCCTCTCCTCCCCAACCTCCCTCTTCGCAGACCTAACCACAAACCCCTCCCTCACACAAACCAACCGCCACCCACTCTGCGGCCCATGCCTCCTCGTCTGGTAGACGACGAACATCATCGGATTTCTCACCAAATGTCCTCCGTTGTCGGGCAAGATGTCATAATTGGAGTGGTGGAAAATGTGGTGGCGCACGGCGCCGGGGATGTTGGAGATTTCGTCGAAGAAGCTGGAGGTTGTAAGGGTGTTGATCACAGCGGAGGGGAGGGGTTGGGCTGGGGTGAGGATGTGAGATTCCATTGTTGTATTGTTGGCTGGGCAAGACTCCGCGGTGGACTGGGAGCAGGATATCACCGTGATTTTATAGCCGCTCGCAAGGCAACGATTATTGACTTCCTATTCCGGTCACCGTTCGTTCATCGGACTCATCTTGTCGACCGATCTTTCGGCCCCGTCTCATGGAATCAGCACACTGCGGGACAAGCGGACGAGCTGTGCTTTATGCCTATAGCAGGACAGTGATCCTGATGTCCAAAATTACGGGTCAAACCAGAACGCTGTTCTAAGCCAGCAAATTAATCTTCTACCTCGCAGTAACCATCCTACTCC
The DNA here is from genome assembly GCF_035928015.1 of Saxophila tyrrhenica. NCBI lineage: Eukaryota > Fungi > Ascomycota > Dothideomycetes > Mycosphaerellales > Extremaceae > Saxophila > Saxophila tyrrhenica. The sequence goes on along the minus strand of NW_027041735.1, from coordinate 52,626 downwards.
CTTCCGAACGTAACCATTTCATTCGACCTCCAACCAAACGCCCACCTTCGTCCCACCTCAGACCACGGCAGCATTCTTCTTGTTAGTCTTCCCACTCGCCTTGAACGCATTCCTCACCTTCCCCAAAGCCTCCTTCACCCTACCCCCAATCCCACCACTCCCACTGCTCTTCCTCACTCTAAAAGCCCAATACAGCACGATCGCCACTCCAATGTTAAAGAACACATACACCCACATCAGCCCGAAGTCCCTCCATCTCTCGCTGTAGCTTATGTTCACGGAGGCGAGGAACTGGTCGGCGTTCGTCAATGCGCAGTAGCGACATTCGGTCGTGGATCCGGGGTTTTGGAGGTTGCCGCCGGCTTGTCGCAGGTATGGGGCGAGGTACTCTCCGCAGGTTTGGCCAGGAGGTGGTGGGAAGGCGGAGATTTCGTCGTTGGCGCATTCGACGGCTCGCCCGCCCAGCATTGCGCTCGACATGCCGCCGATCCCTTTGAAGATGTTAGAGGGAGCCCCGGGGGAGAGAAGGGGAGAGATGGGAAGGTGTCTCACAATACGTCAGAGGGCTAACTCTGTACCTGTGGGTTGAAAAGCAAGAAGTCAGCATTGTTTCCTGTACGTAAGGGAAGATGAGCAGCTCACATAAAGATCCAGAAGCCTGGTAGAGCTAAAATAGAAAGTCAAAGTCGTCAGCTATAGCAGAAGGAGGGTTGAAGAGTGGAGTGGTCACCATCTGGAGCCTGCATCACTCCGTTGAAGATCAGAGTCATCGAGAACAGAATCGTGACAATAGCTCCAGCTGTCTGCGCGTCCGGCAAGGCCACAATGCAGAGATGGGCGAAGGTCGAGGCGTAGATGAACAGGACGATGGAGAGGAGTAGGACCAGCACCTGCCTCTCTGAACTTTGGATGCCGACCACGGGATACCTGAGATCGTTAGCCCATTCTGCGGAAGCGAGAAGGGAGGGGAGGTTCAGCAGCCCGTTCATCTCCAAAGAGATCTGGAGAACCCTTCCAACGATTGGTTTGACGTACATGAAGGTGGCGAACGTTAGTACGCCCATCAGGACCTGATAAGGCAGCTCGACGACGATGTTGGCGCAGAGGAACGCCTTCCAGCTGTAGGCTTTGGACGGGCGTTCGCGGACTTCGTAGAGCGAGCGGTTGGTGACAAATTGCGGCATGATCTGCTGCACGATGGTTGAGAAGATGGTGGTGATCTAGAAGGATCAGTCAGTGTCCCAAACGAGGTAGGATCTTGGCCGTAGCTTTCGGTTACCATGAACATAGACTGCGTTCTCGTTAGCAAAAGCTCTCTCGTGGCTGAAGTGCCGGATGAAGACTCACGTAAAGCACGTTCTGCATCCCCTGCTGGCTGGTGTTGGCATTGTAGAAGCTGAAACCGATGAACAGCCCGCTTGCTGCGCTTAGTACCATCTTCGAAAGGATGTAACTAGGAATTCTCCAGTACTGTTGGAAGGCGCGGTACGTGACCTCGATGAGCTGTTGCGTGAAGGGCATGGCGAACTCTGCGTGCATGCTCTCGTCTTCTTCCTCTTCCGACTGGGCGGCGGCGTCGGCTCTCTCCTGGTGGATTTTGTCGATCTCCTGGTATACTGACTTGCACTCCTCACTGTTCTTCCACACATTGGCCCAGTCCTTCTCTCCGGTCACAACCTCGAGCATCCATTCGGCTGGGTTCTGATCGTCCTCACAATGAGGAGCTCCCTGGTTCTCAAAGTAGTCCAAAAGGGTTCGAGAGTTCTCGCCGATGTCTCCATAGTACACCGTCTGGCCACCCTTGCGGAGGAAAAGAAGCCTGTCAAACTCTTCGAAGAGTATCGCCGAGGGTTGATGTATGGTACAGAGCACAGCTTGGCCTTAAGAGTTGGTCAGCTCCATGTCTTGTTGTGAAGGAGAAAGAGGGGCAGAATCTGCCGTTGTGACCTGGATAGAGAGGGAGACGGATGTTTGCAGGCCGAACAGCATTGATAGGTCGCTGCGGCTCGTAAACTCTCCGTGCTGCCTCCAAGGCACAGCCACAACAGATTCCACCTAGAATCGACTCACCTTGGTCAGCCAGCTTGCGCAAGAACGAGACGATGGACCAGGAAGACTGGCTGTCGAGACCGGAAGTAGGTTCGTCCAAGAAGAGCAGGAGCTTCGGTTTGGCGGCGAGTTCGACGCCGATAGTCAGGAGCTTGCGTTGCTCGACGTTCAAGCCCTCACCGGGCACCTAGATTGAAGGCAAAGAAATGTCAGAAGATCTCTTGCTGAAGGGAGGGACGGAGAGACAAGAGGCCTTCCTCTGGGTGACCTACGCCAACAACGGCTTCCGCGAAGTCTTCCTGTCACACGCGAGGATCACTTGTCAGCAGATGGTCTAGGAAATGAATCACAGAAGCCTTATCTGCTCTTAGTTAGGACGGTCGAGGGTTGAGACGAACCATGCCAAGCATCTTGATTACATCCTCCACATAATCGTATTTCTCCTGCTTGGAGACGCTCTTCGGCTGGCGGAGCATGGCCGAGAAGCGCAAAGACTCGCGGACTGTGGCGGTTTCGAGGTGGAGGTCCTGCTGTTGGCTGTGAAGGAATAAGCGACTCATCCCACCCGACTGCGAAGTACTGAAGAAGAACATACACATAGCCAGTCTTCCTCTGGAAGGAAGGGTCCAGAGGCTGGCCGTTGACAAACATGTCACCGGTGATTACGCCTATGCTGGTGCGTTGTGCGAGAACATCAAGCAAAGTCGTCTTACCAGCGCCGGAAGTTCCCATCAACGCTGTGAGGGTGCCAGGACGAACCCAACCGCTTACGTTGTCCAGCAGACGGCGAGGCTCCCCTTTGATCTCGATGTCGTATGATACATCTTTCCACGTGAAGATATCGTGCTGCGGCGGAATGACATTGACATCGGCCTTGCCATCTCCGTCATCCCCGGAGCTGGAGGAGTCCTGCGTAGCGCCCTTCTCAGCCGGAGGTGCCTCTTCGTCGTTCTCTTTCTGCATGTATCCTGGAACATGCCCGCGCCGGAAGACCAGGACTTCGGCGCTTGAAGAGGTAGAGGAGTTAAGCTCGACGGCGACGAAGTAGATGATCATGAAGCCGATGAAGAAGCCGATGAGGATGCCGAAGTTGCGCCATACATGGCTGTAGGTATAAGTATACGCTACTTCGATGTAGTTCTCTCCGCTGACGGTCCTCCTGCCAGCGACGGTTCCTTTGCCAGAGCAAACGAAGGCGTTGCCCGAGAGGTCGGCGTACGACGGGATGAATCGGCTGCATGCAAACTGTTCAGGTTAGCAAAGGGAGGAGAAGAAAAGGAGGAGGGGAGAAAGGGGATGGGAGACTCACCTCGCGTCCATGGAAGTTATTGGCTATCTGCAGACGGAAGGGCAAAAGTGTTAGCCAGTGTCTCAGACATGGTAGGGGTTCGCCCATGGATTTGGTACCAGGATTTCGAAGGCGTAAAAGATGGGGTTGATGTATCGCAGCCAGCCGAACTGTCCATTCACCAGGTTAGCGATGCTGCGCAGCTTATCCATCCGGAGAGGGGGCAAGTCGTACCCAAACCACCATGTACGGCACTGGCACAACGAAGCCTGCGCTTATATGTCAGCATGGACACTTCTGATGCACTCTTGCCTCTGGTGGAGGGACGTCAAGACTCGCCTGTGTAAATGACCAATATGAGGACGAGTATGCCGGCCAAAGTCATGGCTTGTGATACCGTCTTCGTCACGGCAGCCTGCACGAAAGAGAGAGTGGAGGGTCAGCATGTCTCGGGGTAGTAGACGTTCTGTCACTGGACACTCACCATCGTTCTGAACAACGCACTCATCGTGAAGGTCATGAGGTAGACGATCATGAAGAAGATAAAGAACTGTGAAGGTTCGCGGCGGAGGTTCGTCTGTGGTCGTGGTCAGCGGTAATGTTCCCTCTCGCCTGCTATTCAGGGCCCGTCACTTACCATGAAGTAGAGGATGACGTTGAACACAACTGCCTGAGCGAATTTGAGGGGGACATCCATAACAATGCCTGAGATTGCCTCGGTGGCCTATGGGCAGAGAAAGTCAGTCCTTGCTTCTGATTGATTGCGCAGAAGGAGAGGACCTTTAGCCCTCCGGGTTTCACTTACAGGATGTGTAAAGGCCTACAAGGTCGAAGTGAAAGACGTTAGTTGTGAATTTTGCGAACACCATGGAAGGATCGTGCAGCGTCCGCTGCTGTTCCATCCGATGGCTTCAGTAGATGAAACGACCGTCGGAGGATGTCTGGACCGGCAAGCTCTCGAAGTCCGCCTCGATACTCACATAGCTCTTCTGTTTTTCGACGATCGGCTACAGGACATCAGCTCTTGTTCATCCCCACACGAGGTTGGAGGGTCAAGTGTACTTACACGCTGCGCATAGAGGGAGCTGATCTCGCTGATGGCGGTGAGTGCATTAATAAGCACGGCGAAGAACAGTACGGCGCCTGAAAAAGGTCAGCGAACGCGCTGTGTGTGGCAGGGTCTTGCTCAGTAGTCTGATACCAAAACTTTGAAACCCAGCGCTCGCGTTGGGGGTACCTGCAAACAGAAGGATGGAGGGTTAGCGGTTTTCAAACGAGGGAGAATTTGGAAGAAATCGTTTTACCGTAAAAGACGCTCCCGATTATCAGAGCCATAATACAATTTCCAATGAGGGGGGTAAACGTAGACGCCTGTTATACGCGGAGTCAGCATCACCCAGAGTATGTCTCGAACGAGTCTTACGGCGGCCGCTATGTCCAAGACCAAGTGAAAGGCGAATGCTTAACAGCTGAACATGCCTTCGAGGCAAACTCGGCCAGGAAGCTCGCGCACCCCTTAAGCCTGAGACATAGCGGCGACCAGCAGAGGGAGGTTGGTGGGAACGGTCAGATACCTTATCATTCCAAATGCGGTGCCACGCGCGCCTGGTATTTAAGCGGATCTGCATGGGAACGGAGATGACGTATGGAGAGCCCTTCCGGACGTGTTGGGCCTGCTGGTCGTGCTTGCGCTCGCGGAGGGCGTTGAGTTCGTCGGAGTTGCCGGGTGGGAATTCTTGCTCGTACTCTTTGATGCGGCGTTGCAGGTCCTCGTAGGCTTGGGACTTGCGCCAAAAGGCTTCGAACTCGTCCGGCGTTCTGGGCACCTTGTCCTCACAGCCCTCCTTCGCCTGCCTCTCGGATGGATTCGTGATCTGTAGACGAAGCCAGTCAGGACTCGCTTTTGAGAGGATGAGGAGAAGGGTGGTTGCCTCACAGAAGTAAGGAAGTCACCAGTCGTCTGTCTTGGTGGACAGAACCTGTGAAGAAAGCCGAATGATCAGCCGTTGCGTTGGACAAATTGGCATGGTATGCTCATGGTCTCACCAGCCCATATCCTCGAAGTATTTCTTGGCCTCCGAGCACGGCCCGAAGTAGATCTCCCGTCCCTCATACAGCACGACAGCCTGATCGAAGAGATCGTAGATGGCTTGAGAAGCCTGGTAGATCGCCACAGCATGGCTGGAGCCCACGAGCGAAGCAGATTGGCGCAGAGACCTGGTGAATTTGAGCGCCGTGGCGGAGTCCAGGCCTCTTGTGCTAGAGCACCGAAGGGTATGGTCAGCAAATGTCTCGATGGCGAGGAAGGGTTCAAAGGGTCTCAGACCTGTTATCCCAGGCCGCAAGAGGAGAGCCGGCGAGAGCCATCTCTGCAATGGTGACTCGCTTTCTCTCACCGCCGGACACGCCTCTGACAAAATCGTCGCCTGCCGCACATGTCAGCATCTCCTCCTCCTCTGGGACTTGATCATTCTCACCAACTTTGGTGTTATAGGTGTGGCTGAGGCCGTACACCGCCATCACCACTTGTGTGAGATGTCTCACAAGCTCAGCGCGGGAGATGCCCATCGCGCGATTTTGGGGCAGACGGCAAGCGGCCTAAGAGTGGAAGGGGCAAAGAGTCAAAAGCGGAAGAGTTTTTGCTCGTTCATGGTACATACCGCATGTTCGAGGGTCTCGCCTACTGTAAGGTGAGGGAAATGTTGATCTACCTCGCCAGCATAGACCAATTCCTAAAGCACCGAAAGGCGAGGGGTCAGCAATGTTTCGAAAGTCAAGGAAGAAGACAAAAGGTCTCGAAACGCCGCAAGCAATATGACGGTGTCGGAGATCCATTGACTCATCAGTGCTTACGCCTCGGAATTCCTTGACCATCTGCTCCCGCTCAATACCGTTGTAGTGTATCTTTGACTCTTTGTCGAGATCCAGGCCATGCAGCTCTCCTGTAAGCGTCTTGAGGAAAGTCGAGCAGCCAGAGCCTGGGCGGCCTGTGCGCACGTAAGGACAACTCGTCAGAAAATGCCTCAGACAATGAAGTAGCAGGGCCAGCAGGAGGGCCGTATATAAGGGTTCTGTTCACGTAAGACTCACCGAGCACTATAAGCATTTCACCACCGCGGATGAGGGCCTGAAAGTTTCTCAGGATCCTCTTGTGAGGCGTCCGGCCTGGAATGATCTCCTTGAGACGGAAGGGTTGCAGGAGCATGGAGCCGACCGTAGGCTGGAGATTGAGAGCAGATCCGCTTCCGCTGACGCTCACATTCTTCATCACCGCCCCAGCTCGCTTGGTCTTGATGTCCTCGTCGTCCAGGATCTTCAGCGTCATGCGGATGTAGGCGTGGAGGTCGAATTTCGGGGAGTTGGGATCGAAGATCTCGTCGTCGAGCTCTTTTCCAGCAATCGTGTCCTGCCGTTCGAGGGCACTGCTGGCGTTTGTGCGTTTGCGCTGAATATCGCTAGAGGCGAACGTGCTGCTCCTCTGTAAAATACTCGGCTTCGACCGTAGCTGCTCAACAAACGCCGCCTCCTCTCCATCCTCAAAGAGATCATAACTGCGAGTCTCGGTGCGGTTCAGATCCTCCAGACTCTCCGCCTTCTCGTTCCCGCCTTTGTCGAGGTAGCTATCGCTGTCATCGTGGCTTTCTTGCGGTTCGTTGAAGATGCCTTGTGGTGCTGATGCGGGTTGTCCGGCCAAGGTGGTGGCGTTGGTGGACGTGCTGGGTATGTGCTGCACGCCGTTTTGGGTGGCCATTGCTGCGGGTTCGCCTCTGTGTGTTGCAGCAGTGGCAAGAAAATAGCAGGTGGAAGTCGAAAGATGTGGTTATTTATTCAATCGCATTCTCATGTATCGAGCCAATGGGTCAGATTCTAGGAGCTACCATAAGCAACAGCAACAATTAGCAATACAACGCGAGAGCGAGAGAGGAAGGAGGGCTTCCTTACGGAGGTACGTCGAATCACGACTAGATAGCTGGATGAGTAAGAGAATTGTCGCCAACCAAGCTCCCGTGGGTGTGTTGATCTCGATCGACCAGAACAAACATTTGAGAGCGCCATGGCCAACGAGAGTATATCAACGAACCGGAGGAGCGCGCAGTCAACAACGTTCAGCGCCATCGAAAAGTGACGTGACACCTCGCCTGAACCTTCGGAGCTCGACCACCAGCCGTTCCGGGGACGTACCTTGTGCCGTGTCGCCGTGTCGAAAGTTGGGAAGACCACGCACCTACCTCGTACAGCTCCTCTGGGATCCGCGGACTTGGCCATGGACGACGACGACGCGGCCGACGAGGTCGAGACGGAGACGGGATAAGATGCAGTGGCGGAAATAGGGCTTGCTGAGTCCTCCGCCTTACTAACCACGGAAGATGATCCCGAGTTGTGCGAATGCGCGGGCCGAAAAATGAAGACCTCTACGACCAGATTCACAATCCGTTCGCATTGCACAACTGTAAATTATGAAGGAGTTCTCGAACACCACAAATGACTTCATCGTGCTGAGAGTTTGGAGAGTTTGGAGGTAGGAAGTTATTGAGAAAGCTAAATCCTCTCGGAAGCTGGCTGCATGCTGTTCCGTCGAGGTTGGATCTGACATCGTACCCGTCTCTCGGGAAGCCAAGATGGTTACGTCCGCTGGCTGCATATATCACGTCGACTCGTTTCTGGGCGGTATTGTGGATGAAGTTACTTGCTGTTGATTAGAAGATACATATTTATGCTGCCATGTGGCGACGTCGGAAGAAAGCAATAGACGCAACAGGGAGTTCCGCAGCGAAGATGAGTGATCATTTGAATTCCAAGGGCGTTGCAGTGGCTGCCAAGGGGGTTGCAGTGGCTGGATAAAACGTTCATCGTGGACTGAGGATGTATGTGCAAGTTGCATACAGTGCTTGCCACTTAGCTGGCCTGTATTGAATATCGTACAGGACTGCGTCAAGACGACAGCAGGCATCCTCTGGTGCGTATTCAGTCCATGGTGAGAAGCACGAGCGCGCCGCTCCGGCTGTCGATGGTCATGGGAGTATCCGCATGAGAAGAGATTGAGCTGGATATCATCAGTGGCAAGATGCCGATAGCAGGCGGATCAATCCATCTCACGACCGAGCGGCTCATACTCCAGGCCATCCGAGCCGCACGGGAGCGCCACCCTGCCGTGCCCTGCCTAACGTGCATCTCATGATTCTCGATTGCACCAGCACTTTCGTCTCAATCGATGAGTGCAGTGGTCGCGGCAAACTACTGCTTCAACAGACCTTCGATGCCTGTAGCAGACGGAGCAATGCATCCACAACCGAGCCGCTCGTTTGCGGCATCATCTTCCCCAGCCGGAGGTCGTCGACATGTCACCTACTTGCCGGACCATACTCCGCGCCCCCAAAAGCTGATCCCTGAGCTTTTCTCTTCAACCCAGCAGATCCCCCGCCTCTCATCCTCCCCTGAAAGCAGTGTCCTTGACCATCGTCCCCTCGATGAACCGCCTCAGCGCCGCCCACTTGCCACTCTGCCCTGCTGTTCCTTCACGCGCCTGAACGCCTCCACCCTTCCCACACGCCTCACCACCCTGCCCCGCGTCCCCGTTCGAAGTGAGCAACGCCAGATTCCGCGAGAACCTGTCGACCTCTCGCCCCTCCATCGCCCGCTTCTTCTTCATCGCCCCGGGTCTGCTCTTCAAACTGCGCATCTGGATCTTGCCATCCTGCCCCGCTGCTACCCTCCTCCGTCTCCTCTTGGCCGTACTACGATTGTCGTCCATCTGCTCGTCGTCGTCGAACCCCTCCCAGCTCCCTTCACTCCCTCCTCCGTCCGCGCCACTGCCATCGTCGTCCGAAAGCTCTGGCAACGCCGCGCTTAGATCTCCGAGCCCTTCGGCCGCGGGCATTTTCTTGGCAGGTCGTCTCCGCTTCTTCATGGAGGCCTGCTTTGACACTCCAGCATCGCGCACCCGAGTCATGAGATCATTGTGTTTCTGTATGCGCCTGGTCTTCTTGTTTGTGGGCAGGTTCGCAGGGTGTGCTGGCCGGGTTTGGGCGGAAGGATGTGCTGCCTTCGCTGAATGGGTAGGTTGGGCGGAGGCGGTGGTGGAGCGAGCGGTGGCGCGCGCGCGTATGGAGGGGCGCTTCGCCATGGCGGAAGTGGTGAGGTGTCGTTGATATAAAGTTGCTCTTGCTGTGTTCGACGAGATATTCTTTTGGCAGGCGCGAATGGTGTCGAGGAGAGTGAGTGTCGGAATGGCTTGCCCGGACAAGACTTCTGGCCGCCGCTCCCAGATATCTTCCGCGACGATGTGGACTTCCTTTCTTCCTCCATCAACATCATCACGACCCAAGCCATCACAGGAGGCCTACTCCGGGGCGGTCGCCACGGCTACAATGCTCTGTTTGGTTCACATCCATCAACGAGGACCTCTGGGATGCGCTATCGACATCGACGACCCCAGCCGCTGGCAGGGTAGGGTGCAGTAGCCCGAGAGGCCGCGTCCGCTGGCGGTACTTACTATCCTCTCGGTTCGGAGCACTCGCTGTCCAGAGACGAACGGCTTGAACGAACAGGACAGCGCTAATAAGACTCACGTTGTAATAATCGCAGACTGGTGCCCAATCCTAGGATGGGAATTTCTTATTCGGCCCAAGCCCGAAGAAAATGCGGTATGTGATCGGATGCCCTACGACATCCCGGCCTCGCAATTCCAGTTTCTTCAACACCACTGGTAAGCTAGAGGCCACATTAGGCGCCTGCAGGGCGAGTTGTGGTAAGTGATCTTCTATTTATGTTGCCGCTTACTGTGCAAGACTCCAATCTCTTATTCATCGGCTTTCATTTGTTGTACTCCCAGATTAAAAGACCTCAAACAGACCCTTCGTTTTGCTGGGTTTGGCTGCAGTGAAAGTCAGAAAGAGCGGTCGAGGTGGGAGTTTCGGCTCCGATTCTCCTCGATTCAGCTCTCGCTTACATCGTGCGTCCCTGCCCTTGCGGCTCTTCCAGCTCGCGTGGAATCCGGCGAAATATACGAGAGGTTGATAAGAAGTTCAGCTGCCCGCAAGTTCACTGAGCCTCACGTCGAACCTCAAACTCTGGACAATCCACAATGGCGAGTCCCACCCCGCTGCCGTGGGCAGACCAGCCGTATGCGCTCCTGGCAACGCCACCCCAGAACGCCCACAGCGCAACCATATGCGCCTACGAGATGACAATGGCCCACAACCTCTTCATCCGCTCCACGAACAGTATCCTCCTCCAAGCACCGCACATCTCGGACTCTACCACACCGGCTACCTACAATCCCGACGACGTCAAAGATATCCTCTACTACACCTCCGCCTTCCTCAAAACCGTCGACCACCACCACCACGTCGAAGAAACCGTCACCTTCCCGCTCCTCGCAGCCGTGCCCGGTGTTCCCTCCGGCTTCCTCGATCCGCCGGTAGAGCAACACCGCGGCTTCCATGATGGGGTCGTGGAGCTGCAGATGTATTGCACAAAGCATCTTGCCGATGCAGACGGGTGGAGGTGGGCGGAGATGAAGCGGATTATTGACGCCTTTGCGCCGGCGTTAATGAGCCATTTGACGGACGAGGTGGAGATGCTGCTGAAGTTGGAGCCACTTTGCGAAAGCGCAGCTGTTTGGCAGTGCTGGCAAGCGACGGAGAAGGCGGCGTTGAACGATGCGCGCTTCAGCAACCTCGTACGTCTCCCCGTTGCCATTCTCTGCGTCCCACAAACCCCGCCCTCCCACCTTAACTAACAAGAAGCGTTCCCATGCAGTACGACGTCTTCCCCTGCGGCCTCGGCAGCAGCGACCGCTCCTTTGAAGGCGGCAACAAATTTCCGCCCGCGCCGGCGGTGTTAATATATGCCGTGCAGTACTGGGGCGCAAAGCGCTGTGAACGGCCGGGAGCTTGGAGGTTTTGTCCGAGTGACTTCTGGGGACGACCGAGGGAGCTGGTGTTTTTGAGGGAGGTGAGGGAGCGGGAAGAGGCGAAGGTGGCGGAGCAAGGGGCGACGAGTTGAGGTCGTGGTGGGTGAGTGGGAATTGGTGAATGGCTGACATTAGACCATACTCAGCCTTTGAGACTCTCAGAGCATATCGGTTGCGCTCGCTGTGCATATTCTGCTTTCCCAGCCATTTTACGCCACCCAATGAGCTGCCTCTGATTACTGACTGAGCTGCCTTTGACAGCTTCCTCTACCTTCAACAAAGCTTGCAAGCTCCATGCCCGATGATTTCACAGTCGCAGCACAGATGCACCGCAATGCCGGAGACACAATGTACGATACGCATTCGGGAGCAGGGCGTCTACGAAACTACTCGACCCACCCGCCGATGACACAAATCGATCTGGCCTGAAATGGCTGCACCGCCTGTTGCCTAGTGAACATGCCTGTCTCTATCTCAGTCTGGACTGGGACTTTTTGGAATCAAACGACTTCCGGTGGCCATGGCCCGGCGAGTGTTTCAATACTTCTCCCACGATCACAACGGCTGCCTTCGTCGTCACATGGCGGACGAGATGGCGTCTCACCCGGACGCGGTCACGGATCTGGCTTTCGCAATTCGACTGTTGCTCGCTGGCTAGATACGCTGGCTGAGGTGCTCGATTGATGGCATGCGAGGTCTTGTATGGCTAAGCACTCTCGCTCTCACCTGTGGTGTGGAACTTGTCCAGAGCACGAGCAGAGATCTCGAAGCCAGTGTCCAGAGTACGAGCAATGCTCTCGATGTCAAAGCCCGTTTTCCATTCTAGCATCGTCCGCCACCATCTCGACGAGGGAGAACACCGCAGGCATTGCCCCGAGGAATCGGACATAGCCGTTCCCGCCGACCACGGGACCAATCTTTGTACAGTGATCCAAAAGTCTTCCGCCTCTGGATTGGAGCAGCTGGTCGCCGAAAGGAAATTGCGCAATTTTCGTCTGAGTCTGAAGTACATGCTTGCTGGAACCGACAGCCATGCGTCGGCGAATTGTACCAATTGGCGGGCTTGCAACGACATCGGAGCTAGCCATCCGTAGCGTTGTGATTACTCACTACTTCGGTACGACGTACACGGTACGACGTATACGATCCGACGACAACAATGCCTCTTCCATTGCTCTCCTCTCGCGAGACGCCACCAGCCAGCCTCCTTGCCGCTCTTTAGGCTACCTTCTTGCTCTCCTCCGCCATTCGTTGCTGATGCTGCGCTGACAGCTTTTTTTGAAACGACTTGAACTCCGTGAAGATGCGATCAATCACGCACTGAGGCGCCAGCCTGTGCGTACGCAGAGAGAATACGTCAGTAAAGTTCTCATGCCACAGTGGATCACGAGGGGCGAGAGCAGAAGAGGAAGAAGAGGAAGAAGCACCCACCAATGCACCCATTTCATCAGCGACGCCCCTCCAGCCACCCATTTCTTGCCTCTCTGCCCAGCCTCGACCCTTCGCAACAGATCTTGCGCAAAAATCTCCGGCTCTTGGGCGAAGGAGATGTTCTCCTCCTGTTTCTCAATGATGTCCTTGATCCCGGCATAGTACGAGCCTTCAGGAAGGTCGACGGGCTGGAGGTTTTCTAGGAACTTGGTCGCTATGCCGCCAGTCACGAGCGTCAGCACGCGGACGTTGAGCGGAGCCAGCTCGTGACGCCAGACTTCGCCAGCGTTGATGAGGGCGGCTTTGCTGGCGGAGTAGATGGAGCCAAACGGAAAGCCTGCGACGCCACCCACTGAGCAGTTGTTGACGCAACACCCGTGGGCGTTCACCAGCATCGGTCCAAATGCTTTCACCACTTCCAATGGGCCGAAGAAGTTCGCATCGAACACCCTCCTCGCTTCCTGGATATCGGCATCGAGGGCTGGGGCATTCCAGCCTGCGCCGGCGTTCTGTTGAAAAACTCAGATTCAGCCATACCATTCGCACTGCCATACCAACGGATGGAAGGGCAAACTACATTTATCAGAACATCCATCCTCTCGCCCGTCTTCGCTCTCACAGCCTCAATTGCCGCCGCAATGGATTCAGAAGACGTTACATCGAGCGCCAGTACTGTCACACTGCTGGTCTCATGCAGCGACTGCGGGATCTTGGAGGTATTGCGAGCGGTGGCGTAAACGTGGTAGTTGGGGTTGGCGGCGAAGACGGATGCGAAGGCGGCGCCGACGCCGCCGGCGGAACAGCCTGTTATCAGGGCGATCTTTTTGGACGGCGCTGACATGGTCAAGAAGGCTTTGGAGGAGGGTTTGTTAACGATCGGGAGCGACAGGGTCGGTTACAGGAGATTTCGTCTTGTGGTATGTTGGTGCTATGTGTTGCGGACAATCGAGTTCAGGATACGTTCGTCGACTAAGGAAACAAGAGTTGAATCGGTTTGGCCGTAGACGTTGCCCAACGTCGCTTCCTACCACGAAATGACATCCTCGAAGCCGTTCGACTGCAGCAGACCACCGCAATATATCCTTCCCATCGAGACCGTCCGGCACCGTTCGCTCGGGTTCAAGAACGCTGTGATTGGCTCAATCTCCGATGCGTAAAAATTGGTCATTGGCTGCAAGCTCCGACAGCGAAGCAGGGATCCTGGCGCCTACCCAAGAAGTCCTTCTTCCGCGAAGCCGCGTCCGCTTGCCAGCTGGACTTCCTTGCATTCTTTACATCAACACCGATCTGCTCGAAAGTCGTGACGAGACTGGGCTGAAAGAATCTCCGAGTTCTTCTTTTGGGCAACAGCATGCCTCCATCCCGAACCGTTGCGTGCCAGCACTGCCGACGCTCCAAGAGCCGGTGCACACTGGAGTTACCGTGCTCGCGGTGCTCGAGAAGAGGATTGGACTGCCGGTATGGGCCTCCCAAGGAGCCTCGACAGGACCGGTCTGAGCGAGTGTTGAAGGCTATACTACCTGCCGGCGAAGTGAGTCGTTCTGCTTAGCCTGCGCCGGCTCATCCTCACCATCTCACGAGGTCCAGCAGTCCGAGGAGGCTAACGGCCCAGCTCCTTCATCGGAAGTTGCATCTTCCAATTCTGCTGAAGTCTTCACGAGCCCGGACACCGATACTGCAGCTCCAACTGCTGGCCCGGACCTCGCTGATGAGCCACTAAATACAAGCACTCTCATCACACCTCAGCTGTTCCAGCGTGGCAGGTCGCTGCAGCAAGGCTCTCTGACGGCGAAGATGCTTTTCAGCAGGCTTGCTGAGTACACCCGTATGATGGCAGATGGCAAGCAGCTGCCACCGTTCATATACCCTCCTTGTTGGCTGGATGGCGCGGCCAGATGCTCAGCGGGTGCCGAGCACCGATGCTTGTCTGGCGACCTAGAAACGTGCTCGTCGCTGATCAAAGAAGTACACTCTGCGCGCCCTGAACTCCGCGGAGCAGCTTGGCAGCGCATTGTCGCCCACCTGAAGCAGGTGTACGAAGAGGTAAGTCAAGATCCAAATTCCTTCGTGGACCTTTCGCTAAGATAGCTCGCAGCATCATGAGTACAATGAGGAGAGAACGCTGGAGGCCATGCAGGCGGCGTTGCTGTACGGTCTATTGGGCGCTCAGCAGGCGGCCTCGGTGTCGTACGTCGATGTGGCGTGGGTGGTAGAGATGATCGAAGTACGTCCCCTGGCTTGTCGAATAGCCTGTATTTCTGACCGGACTCTTCGGCACAGGCGTTCGGCCACCGTCTGTTTGACATGACCGCCTGGGATCATGAAGTTGACCTAGCTTACCTTTCCCGGCCGCAATGGGTGCTCGTTGAGAGTATGAGGAGGTATGTATCGTGAAGTTCCACTGTCAAAGCATCATGCGTGCTATGATGACTACACAGGATCGGCTGCGTCCTCTACCTCTTCGACCTTCTGCTCCATTCCAACGCAACAACACCTTCTACAGGAGAATGCGAGACCTTCTTTAACATGCCTTTACCTTGCTCCCGAAATCTCTGGATAGCAGCTTCGGAAGCTCAGTGGCAGGCCGGATACCAGTCAGTTCAAGCTCGCAGGTGCAATCAGCATCAACTGATCTTAGGAGAGCTGCTCACCTTCCGCCGCTCACCGCCTTCTGAAGAGCCAACAAAGATTACGGCGCCAGGAATGGAGGAGGCGCTTGCTGAGTGGTGTGAGCACGCGGACGACCTATCAATGCTTCTATGGATGGCAGGTGCGGTAGACGGAGATGGACAGGCTCCTGCATTGGTTCGCGGGGAGGTTGACGCTGGAGCAGGACTCCATCCTGATGGACCCATCTTCGAATAGCAGCGGCTGCGATGTCTGCAGATACACTGCGCTTGGGAGCTTGTTGACATTACCATGCGCAAGACGATGACTACTCCGCCCCATGCATCTTTGGCGATCATGGCTCGCTTTCGCCTTCGACCTCAACAATATTTTGGACCTGCGGTCCGGACCATCATGAGGACTCCTCCCCGCATAATTCTCGACGCCACCAACAACCCGTTACTCTTTCCTGATGGCAAACCTCTGTTTCACGACTGCCGTGCTGGGCTGCAACGAGGCAGACCAAGACCATAATGCACTCTACTTGTGGCAGCTTGCTCACCATCGAGCCAAGCCCAATCGAATCGACTGTATTCGACCATCTATCTGGCAATGCGCCTTGTCCTCGTGCATTCGTGAGAGTGCTGACTGAGCACGATATAAACGAGCAATCTCCTGCTGCAGCTGCGGCAGCAACGTCGTGTGGGTGAGCCCGGACCCTGGAACAACCCTAAAGACGAAGTGGATCACGGCTGCTGGTTTCGACGCAAGCGACACGGACGAGTACCAACAATCGGCAATGCCTCAGGTCGATGTGAGCCCTTCTTTTCGTCACAATCAGCTGAGTAACGGAGTGGCTGGGCACATGGCCGGCAGTGAGCAGACATACTACTGTAGTCAGGTCAGCCAAGGGACTGCTTGGCCGGCCGTCTCTGCCGACTGTCGTCTGGGCACCAATTGCGAATGAGAGTTTTTGGCTGGACATGTACTGTCAGGGCGTCGTTATGGTTGGATCCCACAGCTACACTGTTGTCCGATGGGTCAAGATGCCTCAGCAATTACGAGACGACCATGGATGGGGCACGGCGACATGCTTATGATCGGCAATGGGGAGTTCGTTCCCTCCTCCAGTGTCAGCCAGTCCGGATGATGATATGGACCAGCTGCACGGCGACTTGCATTGCATGTCTGCCGGTGTTCTGCCTTGGTACCTAGACGCTGACTGAGCACTACGAGCGACTACCACGCCAGTGGCTCTGCTACTTCCTTGCTTGTACTTTGCCGTTCTGCCCGTCGATGCGGCCCCCAACGCATTACCAAATCATTCATCCTGCCACCGGGTGCAGCACCATACGCCAAGACCTGCGAAGTATACTCCCATGCTGACTACAACCCGCCATTCGATATGGATTACTGCTCGAGCCTGATGCATGCCGACCTGTGCTGCATCTATCCCGTTACCTAACGGCTGCAGGACGAATGGTCCTTGGCCCTGATCCATCCGGCTGTACGCATCCGAAAGCCCTATTTATGTAATGTCCGGCTTTGCCACCATCGATCGATTCCTCCTCTACTACCAACAAGCCATCTTCAAGTCAGCACAATCATTCTTCTCAGCCAAAATCCCTCACCCGCTCAATCACCACGTCGGGGCAATGAGTAAGGCCACCATCGACCCAGGCTCGTCGGTAACAGGCCAGCACAGTGCTGCAGAGATCGAAAAGCAGCCCACCAGTAAGATCACGTCAGACACCAGCCTCACAGACACCACAGATAGTTGGTCGCCACTATCCAATGTATCAACGTTCCTGCCGGATCATGACCAGACCGGATTGCCTGCTCAGCGAACACGGAATTCCAGTAGGCCGCTTTCGCGACCTTGGAAGCCAACTTTGTTTCGTGCTGGGCCGCTGTCCGGTATCTTAGCCATGTTGGTAGCGTTGACGAGTATCGTTGTATCGCTTGCCATACTTGTGGCGTCCGACGGTGCGGCAGTGTCCAGCTGGGAGGCTCAGCCCTCGATCTATCTAGCCATCTGCACGGCTGTGGCAAACTTGGCGATGCGATACGCTTGTGGGTTGCTTCCCTCGTGTCCATTGGTCGTTGGTTGACGGAGCTGCTTAGGCCTTCAGGGAGTGGTAATAGCATGGTGGACACGAGCGTTCAAAGGCTCTATTACACTAGGAAAGCTCCACCATGACTGGCGATCTGGATCGACTCTGAAGGGCGCAATCCTCGCTGGACGCCACCTTGGACTCCTCAGCCTGGCCACAATATTCTCTACCGTCGTGGTCGTGGACGGCCCGCTGCTCCAGCAGTCCTCTGCGGTAAAATCAGCGTCTTTCGACAGCGTCCCTCTCCCCCTCGAGATTATGATCGCACAACAGATCCCAAGAGGCTACAGCGGATATTGGGCGAGAGGTGAAGATCTCGGGTTCGATCAGACACCTTACAACGAGCAATTCAATACTACTATGCCGGGACCCAATGGAACTGAGGTGTCCAATACGCTCTTTGTGACAGAGACTGATCAATTCGAACAAACTATCGGACGTCCTTACCTCGCAGATGACGGCATTCCTGGCATCACATCCGGCTGTAAGGGCAGGTGTAGAGCTACGATCAATGCTCCTGCCTTCGCATTAACAGAGTGTACGTCTCATCAGCTCCCGGTGGATTACCACCAGTCGGTGGGATTTCTCAAAAGCCAGGCTTTGAATATCGCTCCGCCGCTGAACCAAGAGCTCTTCTTCGTCGCAGAGGTGCTTATTACAGAGCCAGGCGGGCTGGAAACTGTTACTATTTTGACGGGATACTCGAAAACGAGGAACTGTGTCGGCACGCTCAATTATACTTCCTGCTCACTTCGATCAGCCACCGCAAGATACAACGTGACGATCGAGCAGGATCGCATTACTCTCATAAATCCCGCTCATCCACGCATCATAGCATATGCCAATAACAGCCTCACCAACGGAACCGTAATTCCCAGACTGTCAGGCTACAGCTCAACACTTGGTGGCATCGTGACCATAGACCAGAAAGCGTGGGCCTCTATGGTGGCTGCCTTCATTGAGCACTCCCGGCTCAGCTTTCAGAGGTTTACCAACGGCCAGGACGTGAACTATCTACTCCCTGGCGATGACACCTGCCGTTCGTACAACGACCCCTGGGAGGACGCGCTGGCATCACTCAATAAGCTCATGGTGTACGTTGGCGCTGCCGCAGGACAAGAAAATATGGCTTTCCTGGAGGCGAGGATGGATCCTGGTGTAGCCGCACGCACGAAGACCAGCGTTACAGCGTACCAAATCGGCGAACACAACGTCTTCCGTACGGACTACAAATGGTTCGTCGCCGCTGCCATTGTGGAACTCGTCTGTATCTGCCTTGTTGCACCAACATACTGGGGGTGGTGGAGGTTAGGCAGATCGGTGTCGTTCTCGCCGCTGGAGATCGCAAAGGTGGGTTTGTCCCCCACCATATGGAACGTCCAGCTAACGGAGATCAGGCCTTCGAAGCACCAATGCTTGCTGGATGCCACTGGAACTCGTCTGGCCGCGATGCTGCTCGGGCTGTGGGCGATGTGAGGGTTCAGTATGGCTTCACTGGCCCTCTTCCAGGCCCGGAGTCGACCAAGCTCGCCTTCATGCATCCCGCACCACAAGCGGGTTCAGATACATGCCACGAGACGGCTACAGAGAAGCAAATGTGATACCGTCCACATCGCCTTCGCATTTTGAGGCACTGCATTTCGAGGAAGGGATCATTGTGGCGGGCTTTCTGCCGACGCAGCAATCGGCATTCCCTACGAGAACTGTGAACAGTGACGCTGGCGATTTGGATGGTGGAGAGTGCTTCGGCCGTACAAGTGGCAGCATTTGGGAGTCGCTGCTAATTCTGGGGTGGCGAGGCATCTTGGTTCGAAGCACGACTGATCCTTGAAGACCCTACCACTGCGAATTCCACTCCTTCTTCTCACGATCAACCTCACGCTCCTCGCATTGTGTGGCGCGCAACGGCAGTGTGAGCTTCCTTGCAAACAGCCTCCTCGGAGCAAGCTACCTACCGCATCATCCAGGACGCTATGTCGTTGATGAATGCGCGGACTCCCGCCTCGACACCTGGAGTATGTGCTCAGAACACCGATGCCTCCTTCGTGGCACAGGCCTGGACTCCTCACCCGAAATGCTGCGCTTCTTCGATACATGTCCGATGGCCTGCCGAGCTGGCATGCTGCCGCGGCAGCCACCCCGGGTGCGAACGGAGCTCGGGAGGAGTTTTGCTTGTGGATTCCAGGTGTTTGTTGAACTCAATACCAGCTTTGTCTTTCCTGGCCGCCGCTGATGCTCCAAAACCTTGGAACACTGGAGCTCGAGCGGACGGCGCATTCGCCTATTTGCTTCGCCCAGCTGCCATGTGCTCGTACCTGTCAATCAGCAGCGCTCACTTTATCTCCTACATCCGACGTGGTATGGATATTGCAGCATGATACCTGTTCACTTTTGCTATCAAAACGTTCACAGGGCCAAACACATCCCTGATCCACAACAGCTCCACTTCTTGACGCTTGAGAGACTACCATGCATGCCAATGTCTCTTCTACATCAACGGACTGCCACGAGCTGCTTGGGTCTCTCGGCTTTCATGCGGAAGATGAGGCATTCTATAACATGCTACTAGATGTGGACAGATCTCTGAAGGTTGCTCGGGACGATCAATGGAGCATTTCACTAGCGTTCAGTCAATGTTTTGGCTCTCATCTTGGAGCAGCAGCCTCTCTGGGTACCTAAAACTTCATCTTGTCAATACATCAACTTCTTGACGACCCGTATGTCTACCACCGAGTTCATCCCTCCAAACCCGTCTTCTCCGACCCCGCGTCCGGGAATACCCAGCTCCACGTGGCAGATATCCCCAGATCCTCGGGTATGGAGACCCCGGGTCCTTCCCAGAGCTCCAGACTCCACCCCAAGCCCTGGGCTCGCTGGGCTGTGTCCACAGGAGCTGCCTTTCGTTCTTCTGGCTTGCCATCTGAAAGGTTCGACGAAGCAGGCATTCCAGCACGAATCTGGGGAGGAGATGCGGTAAAGCATTGCCGAATGACTCGCCTGCAATGCGAGGAGGTGATAAGGATATGAGGCCGTCGATATACAGTAGCGTATGCTGCTCCTTCGACCATCCAAACGGCTCTCTATCTCTTCTTCCTCCTGCTCCTCCGCCTTGACGACGCCAACCGCCAGCAACCATGGGCCTCTTCTCTGCCTCGGGCGACTATGCCCACAGCAAGAAAAAGCTCAACGCTTACAATCTCTACATGATTCTCTTCGTCTCGCTCGGCTCCCTCTGCTACGGATACACTGCCAACGTCATCTCCGCTACCCTCGCTCAGCCGACGTTCACCTCGTACTTTGAGCTAGATACCAGGCCGGATGGGACTGCGTTACTGTCGGCGACCAATGGCATCTTCCAGACTGGAGGTGTGATCGGGACGTTGAGCCTGAGTTGGTTCAGTGACAAATGGGGGCGGAAAGGTGGACTGCTGGTGGTGGGTTTGCTGCTGTCCGCTTCTCTCACTGCGAAGCTATGCTGATACCGAATGCGAAGAGCGCAACACTCATCATCATCTCCGGAGCCGTCCTGGCAGGCAGTCCCAACATGGCCACCTTCCTGGTCTTCCGGTTCTTCGCCGGTGCAGGAGCTTTCATGATCCTCGCCGCCGTACCCATCTGGATGGCTGAGATCGTACCGCCCTACCTTCGTGGTGCTCTGGTACAGATCCATGGCATCATTCTTGTACTGGGGTATAATTTTGCCTCTTGGCTAGGCTTCGGAATCTATCACTGGTGAGTGCGTTTGTATCTTCCTATCTCCTGCCAGGCACAGACCCTCCGTATGCGGCTTTTGTGGTTCTTCAATGCCTTTCCAATCAACTTCCAGGACATTTGCTAAGGAATACTCCGAACTAAAAGGAAGGACGGCGGCTCGGCCACCTGGCGTATACCCTTCGCTGTGGTACGTACATGACACTGCTATGCCTACGACTTGAAGGAGCGTAAGCGCCTACTAGCTAAGATGACCAACTAACCTTTATAGCAATGCCTTTGGCCGCTTTGCTTGATCATCGGGCTGTGGTGGGTTCCCGAGTCTCCGCGTTGGTTAATCTGGAAGGACCGCCATGAAGAAGCCAAAAAGATCCTGCTCCACCTGCATGACGACCCTGCCGATCCTTCCCACACCTTGGCTCGCACAGAGTACATCCAGATCGAAAGACAGATCGCCATCGACCGCACGCTGCCGACGAGCTGGATGCATGTTATGAAGAAGTCGACTTTGCGGAAGCGAGCTCTGATCACGATTGGAACGACCGGTTTCATCCAGTGCTCCGGCATTCTCGTCATTAACAACTACGGGCCGCTGCTGTATGCTGGTCTTGGATACCCGTGAGTTCCTACCAGCTTGGAGATGGTATGTGGCAACAGTACATGGCTAATCATGAACAACAGCACCGAAACCCAGCTCCTCTACGGCGCAGCATGGCTCACCTTTGCTCTAGGCCTGAACTGTGCGCTTCACGCCTCCCGACCTTCGCCCTATCTTCCACGCTGATACAATATCCTAGCCATCTCACTCTTCATCAACGACCACTACTCCCGTAACCGCCTTATGGCCATCGGCGTCTTCGGCTGCATGGTCGTGCTCTCCTGCGAAGCTGGCATCGTTGCCAATTACGTCGACTCTACCAACTACGCTGCCCTTCGCGCCGGGGTTGCCTTCCTCTTCCTAATCGAGGTCCCTTATGACTTCTGCCTGAATGGCATGCAGTTTATCTACATCTCCGAGATTTGGTAAGATCAACCTCCAAAAGCCATTTTAGCAACTTGCGTCTTTACACCGGTTCCGCGCATAGAAGCTAGCACCACACCAACCCTCCACTACGAAGGAAAACATGTTGACGTCTCTCACCTATGACTTACAGGCCAGTCCACTTACGAGCGAAGGTAGGGCAAGAACGCACTATCCCCAAGGCACCCGCTAACCCTCTTGCAGGGAATGAGCCTAGGCGTCGCCATGATATCGTTCATGAACATAGTTTGGCTTCAGAGTGCCCCCACAGCGCTGGCGTAGGTGGAGCGCTCGCACGGAGATGAAATGGGAAAGCTGACATAGCGAACAGCAATATCGGCTGGTATTACTATCTTGCCTTCATTATTCCCGGGACCATCGGAGCGGTAAGCACTGCTTCATCCTCTTCCTACCCAAGACAACCTGCTTACGCGACTTGCCCAAATCTTGCAGGTCGTTATGTTCCTCTACTTCCCCGACACACTGGGCAAGCCACTGGAGGAAATTGCGGCCCTGTTTGGCGATCATGGTGCTTCCCTCTTCTCCTTTCTTTTTTCATTCGAAATCGCTGACATAGTTGGTTGTGATAGACGAAGTCGCGGGTTACATGCGAGACATCGAAATCAGCTCTGAAGAAATCGAAAACGTTGGCGGTTTCGGGAGAGAAAAGGGCGGGTCGACGCACAACGAACACCACGCCGCCGGTAAGGCGTAATGTCAGAGCCATTGGTGGAGCTTGAGAAGGAGAAGCCTGCCAGGCGACTACACCAGCAACGTATAGTACAGCTAGACAATAGACTTGGATACGCCTCTCCTGTTCGCAACGTTTCCGTTTGTCTCGCCGTCGTCTCCTGTCTTGCGTACCTACTCGAAGGTCTCTGAAAAGCCCAGGAATTGATGAGACGGAAAACTGCCTCTCCACTTCGCATGCGCACGAGAATGCACCAGCAAGTCCCAGTAGGTGCCCTCCAACGTTGTCCGGGCGAAGAACCAATCCAATACTGCTGACGATGCAGCCCGAATTGCAGTCTCTGGAACCAGGACGGCAGGGACGCTGCTGCACTTTCGGCGATTGCTCTTGGTCCCTGCCTCCCGCCCTCTCCACATCTTCCGTCTTCTCCCTGTCGCCTTCAAACCAAGGACCTAGATGGCATCGGCAGCGCCGCTCTTCACACTTGCTCACATGGGGACATTCGTTCAGCAAACGAACAGGCGGCATGCGTAGGAGTCCTCACCCGACCAGATCGAAGGGGCGCGGCAGAAGCAAGCAACAGTATGCGGGTAGCCCTCTCCGCTCACTTGCGTGACATGGCAGTATTATGCACACTTTCAATGGCGCGGCGGCGAGGTTGTTGAGCGAGAGCGAGCTGGAGAAGGTCTTTGACCAGCAGGATCAAGCTCACGGTGCGTTCTACTCTTCCGCTTTTGACCAGGAGGTTATTCTACTGCCTGACCTTCCTCCTCCCTGCTTGATACATGCGATTCGTATTCTGGTGCCTCTATGTTCCTCTCCTTGTTATCACTAGATCTCACCCAAGCAAAGTTATTGTCATGGGCACGGCGAGTAGACTCTTGGATAGAAAGGTGAAGTGTTTATGCTATTGCGGTCAGGTGGACTGTGCTGCAAAGGCGACGGAAGTATCGTGACGGACACGGAAGCAAAGTATTATCACAAGATGATCAAGCTCTCTACCACGAAACTGTATTATGCCTTCCTGATGTTCGTAGCGCTCCTGCTTCACAATATCCTCTGCAACCCCGTTGCAAGTCCTTATTACATCTGAACAAACAGCCATGTAGGTCATGCCTAACTCCGTCCTTGCGCACCTTGCTTAAACACCCAGCACGGCCGTAGAGCTTGATAACATCCTTGCAGTCAAAGCGACACTGCTTCTCCTCCGGCTTGAGATTGTGACTAGGGTACTCTGCGCTTGCTCGGGTAATCAGGTGGACTGCCGCTGCTCGTGTCCAGGTTGGTGCAATTCAACCGATTGCCGGAGAGAGGAGACGCTGACGGTGCAGTATCAGCTGCGCCACGACGGACGAGACTCGCCCGAGACGTCACCGGTCCCAACACCCTGTCCGAGCGTCTTCGTCTCCTCGCCCGTGTAATCCCACCAGAGGCGCCCTTCGCGAAAGCAGACGGGCTCTCGTCCTTCCAAAAAGCGACCGAAGAGGTAATTCAGCCCAGTGGAACGCAGTCGACGTTCACGCGTAAGGTCTTCGACCGCCGGCTCCCGACCACGGCGCAACGTCCTGATGTTCTCGGCGGCGATGAAACCGCTGACGGAGAGGTCGGACTGCTGGGTGGACGCCCCATCGCGGACCTCGAACTGGACGTCCCATGCTTCGCCGAGGTGGGCGCCGAGCAGTCGGGCGATGGAAGGCAGGAGTTGCTTGAAGTGCTTGGGGTTCAGCTCCAGCGCTGAGTTGTAGACGGTGATGAGGCGTCGAGCCGGGTGGATGTGGGCTACGATCCAGTGGACGCGGGTCGAGTGGGCCATGACCACGGCTTTGGTGTGCGTTGGGGAGAGGGCGGTGCAGTTCCGCCAGCAGCGAGGGCCCTGGCCATGGTGCGCGCGACGGTTGAGGACCGGCGAAAGGGTGCAGGAGTTTGAGGTAAAATGCGGTTGGTGGAGTTGAGGCTCGATGAGGAGGCGGCGGGAGCGGCAAAAGGTGTCACGAGGCGGAGAAGTTGGGCGCAAAGACCAGACGGGTGACTGCGCAGGTGCAGGATCTGATTCGTTGCTTGATTGTGGCGGGCTGTGAATGCGGCGGGTCGGGAAGGCGGCGACACAGTCAATGTGAACGTGAATCTGATGAAAACGGGATCGGGCTTGGCGTGAACGTTTGCTGGAGTGGAAGGAGGTGGAAGAGAAAGGTGAAAGTGATAGAAATGAGAGTACATGTACCTTGGGGATTATGCATGGCACTCTAGGGCTCCTCATACGGTATCTACTCGCCTGTTTTCGAGCCAGACAACCTTGTACTCAAATGTACCGCTGCACCACCGCTTTAGATGCCACGCATATCGCTGAAGCAAGGGGGATGAATTGGCGGATGAGTTTGGCGCAATGCTTGAGCGCTGCGAGCAATGCATCAAGCAGGCGATCAGGACCAGAGGAAGGTACCGTAGTACTCATGGAGAAGATCACTCGATAGCTGAGGCATATTCACATGGAGAAGAAGAGAAGAAGAAAAGAAGGCTAGTGGAGGTATTGTTCAATTTTCTCCGCAACCTCCGTCACGTGAGCACGATGCACCAAGCAAGACCAAGCACGGGCAAGCTTTACCTTTTCGACATCCAATCTTGGCATATTACAAACAAAGCTTCCTGTCTTCTCCGTGATACCCTCGTCCTACTCTCAAGAGCCCCGGTGAGCTATGCTGTCTCTGTCGTCTCGAAGAGACGTTTGTTCCTCTCATCACTCCAAACTTCTTCTCCGCTAAACAGTGTGCTTTCAAGAGGCTTTCAATGGTTCTTCGTACACAGTCTAGATCACAGAGACTGCTATTTCTTCCAAGACGTTGTCTCGCACTACGCGAACGTCTCGTCTACGGCAGGAATAGGGTCGAGCGGACTGCGAAGCGTGTACCTTGTGGACGGGAGCAGGGCGCACATGCACCACAGCTGCAAATTAGTCTGCTCGAAAGCGACTTGGAGCTATACAACGAGAACTCTACATCGACACTGTAGCCGCTCGCTCCCTCACACCTCGCGCTTCTCTACATGTACACCTTCCTTCGCCTGCTGCTCAATCTTCTCCGCCGAGAACGACCCTCCCTCCTCCCGCTCGCGCGCAACCACCTTGCCAAAGCGGCGCGGCGGTACCTTGGCCGCATACAGCTCGTCCATTTTCTCGAATGGAATGCCCTTGGTCTCTGGGTACAGGAACCAGCCTCCCACTGCTGCAATGAGACCTGTGCCGAGGAAGATGAAGCCGACTTTGCCGCCGAGGTTACCTGCGGATAGAAAAGCAATAGGGTTAGTAAGTTTCGAAGGGTTGGAAGGATCTTACGCATGTGATACCCGCGTCTCTGTTGATCATATAGGGGACCTGGGGGGGAAAAAGAGTCAGAAGATGTTTCGGAAGGCGGAACAAAGGTGGAAGGGTCTCAAAGGACCACGTAGGCGTTTTTAGAAAACCCTTCCACCCATTAAGTTGACTCACAGTAAATTGCATGATCAAGCCCCAGCACGCGTTGGTAATTGTGATCAAACCCTGAGTAGCACCTCTAAGACGCATCGTCGCAATCTCAGATGCCAGAACGAAACCTGTGGCTCCAATGGAGAGCTGATAGATGAGAGCCCAGACGTAGATGAAGGCCACAATTGCCTTGCCGGTGGCGACCGGGTGGTTCGGAATGCAGCCCAGGATGCCGACCATCAACAGCATGAAGCACAAGGCGAACTGCGGTCCCACGATCAGGAAGCGCCGTCCGTAGATTTCGGTGAGGGGAAAGGCAGCTGTGCTGGCCAACAGCATGACCACATACAGTGCCACCGAGGCGTTGAAGTAGTCCTGGATCCCAATGAGCTCGAAGAAGTAGGTAGAATATCCGATCACGAAGGTGGCACCGATCATTTGCTGTGGAAAGATTAAGTTGGTCAGTAAATTTTTCGAAAGAACGGGGAGGGAGGGTTCAATATCTACCTGACCAGAGGCACAGAAGATCGCTGTAAATGTCCTCTTGCGATTCGAGGCACGGAAGCATTCGGCTTCAGCGTCGATGTCCACGCCTAAGAACTTTCGAGTGTGAACGCCGTCAATGCTGCCCTGGATCTCGTTGGCCACGCGAACCTCCTCTTCTAGTCGGTGCAGCTCGATGTCGTAGAAAGCCTCCTCGGTGAAGCCATGGATGCGGCGTAGCGAGGCTTTGGCGGCTTCTGGGCGGCCCTGTCGGACGAGCCAGTAGGTTGATTCGGGAAACCAGGGCCAAAGGGAGGTGAGGATGACTGCGTTCCATCAGTACATGATCGTGTGTGAAGGCAAGCAGAGGGATGTAGAAGCTCACGTGGAAAGATGTACATGGCCACCACAGGCGTCCACCACTGCCACTTCCCATCAATCTCATTGCTGCCCCTTGATACGACAACGATGGCAAACTGGCCAAACACAATCGCCGTGTTGAAGAAGCAGAGGAAGAAACCCCGCAGCTCTGGCCTACAGCACTCTCCAATCCAGAGCGGCGTAATAGTGAACATCATCCCAATCGCGACGCCATTCACGCCACGACCCGCCAGATGCACCGTCCAGTCCTGCGCGAGCTGCTGCAGCAGGATCCCCGCGACGGAGATCATGGAGGCAGCGAGTATACCCCACTTCCTGCCGTACTTCTCCAGCAGCGGGGCGAAGATGAAGGTGGCCACCACCTCGCAGGCGGGCGCGATCGAGTTCCAGGCGGACAGGTAGTAGGCCGGGAGGAGGAAGCTGCCGTCGGGCTGCGGACGACCGAACTTTTCGCGGAACGCTGGGAGCGCGGCGAG
Source organism: Saxophila tyrrhenica (assembly GCF_035928015.1). Taxonomy (NCBI): domain Eukaryota; kingdom Fungi; phylum Ascomycota; class Dothideomycetes; order Mycosphaerellales; family Extremaceae; genus Saxophila; species Saxophila tyrrhenica. Next base: position 25,002 of record NW_027041735.1, on the reverse strand, counting down.
CTGGCCGCCGACGGTGATGTCGAAGCCTTGCATGATGACACCGCTGGAGAGCCAGAGGGCTGTTTGGGAGTTAGTATAGACTTGGGGGTTGGTGAGGAGGACGGCGAGATGTGCGTACCCCATAGTGCGAAACGGGACTGCGACCTCAAGATCTTCCATTTCTGGGATGGGTCGACGACTGAGAAGTCCACGCTGTGCATCCAGTCAGTCAATGTGGGCGGCTCGCTAGCTGTTAAGTGGAAGAGCGATCGTACCCCTTGATGAGCTCTGCCATGTTGAAGACGTTTCAAACGAACGTATATCAGGGGATCGAAGATGTGGTAGGTGTGTCCATCACCAACAAAGCATCAAAGATACCAGCCATATATATATGCACTCCATATTCTACCACGTGCCGGCTCCTCCGCAACTCTCCCCCCAAGACTCCACGCTCACCTACAGACAAGGGTTGACGCTGGGGGTCGAGATCACTCCCCCGAGTCAAACGCCTTGTCTCTGTTGCTTGCCACTCGGACCTTGGCGGTCGTCTTGCTCCGCGAGGACCGCGAACGGCGGCCGGCAGCTGCTTGAGTCGGGCTGTTGTTTCGCGGACGTACGACTATCTCCGCGTACGAGGAGTATGTATTCTCGAGTCTACTGATTCCGCGGATGGCAACATGGATGAATCGGAACAGAACGTGGGGTCCACAAGCGGAGCATGAATGACGGACGATGATTGATGAGGACGCTGATTGACAAAGAGGCTCATTGACGAAGAGGCTGAGATTGATGAAGAGGCCGTTCATTTCCAGAACACTTGAAGGTCCACGTTCGTCTAAATTGTCCGCACGGCATCTTCAGCAGACCGAGCTGGTAGAACAGCACACGACTGAAAGACAGAACCATCAATTCAAAGTGCTTTACACACTCAACACCCTCCCACAATGTCAACCAAACCCAGCCCTCCCCTCCAATCCCGCAGACCAGTCCTTCACGTCACAGTAGGCAGCTGGTTAAACGATCCATGTGCCCCGAGCTACGACGCCCACACCGACACCTACCACCTCTTCCACCAAACCAACCCCTCCAGCACACAATGGGGCAACATGTCCTGGGCCCACCTCACCTCCGCCGACCAGCTCACCTGGACCCCCCCAGCAGACACAGAAACCATCGCACTGCACCCCGACCAGCCATACGACTGCAAAGGCGTCTTCACCGGCTGCTGGGTCCCTCCCTCCTCACCCACCGACCACACGTTACGAGTGATATACTCATCAGTAAAGCACCTGCCCTTCCACTGGAGCACGCCGCCATACCCGCGAAATGCCGCAGGCTTGGCGATAGCGACCTCGCAGAACGGCGGGAGGACGTGGCAGAAAGAAGACGAGAATCCGATTCTACGAGGCGAACCTGAGTGTGTTGAAGTGACTGGGTTTCGGGATCCGTATCTCGCAGCTTGGCCGGCTATGGATCGAATGTTGGGGAGGGAAGAGCCGTCGCTTTATGGACTTGTATCGGGCGGTATTCGAGGGCGGGGCCCGACGACTTTTGTGTATGAGGTGCCGCCGGATGATCCCACTTCGTGGAAACTGCAGGGAGATTTGGTGGAGATGCCGGAGCGATTCCAGCCTTCGCATCACTGGTCCGGGAACTATGGGCTCAACTGGGAGTGCGTGAATTTCATGACTCTTACTTCTGGCGAGGTGTCCCGGGAAGTGCTAATCATCGGCGCCGAAGGCGATGTAGAAAAGCAGCATGTGCGTGACCACCCGCTCCCACCTGGCATTCCACCTCGCACAGTCCGAGCTCAGCTATGGATGTCTGGCCCGCTGGTCGAAGAAGACGGGACCGTGCGCATGGAATACAGCTCCGGAGGATACCTGGACCATGGGACGTACTACGCAGCGAATTCATTCGTGGATCCCAAGACCGGACGACGGATTGTCCATGGATGGATCCCGGAAGAAGACATCTCGGCGGAGTTCGTGGAGCGGAAAGGCTGGAACGGCTCTCTTGCCATCCCTCGGGAGGTGTTCCTGGTGCGCATCTTTAGGGTGGTGAAGGCGCTGCGCAGCGAGGTGCCTGAGATCAGTGGGTTCGAGCAACAGGCTGAAGCAGACGGCTCCTTGACCCTCACAACCCTCGGTGTCCGGCCGATTCATGAGCTTACAAATGCGCGAGAGCGCTGCCGGCAAAAGCTCAAAGCTGATGTGGACACCACGTCACGAGACCAGGACATCCGGCAACAGACCTTCCTCTTCGAAGCGACTGCATCAACGTGGGATCTGGAAGTAACGATGGACATCCACCTCGGATGCAAGGAGGCTGGACTCTTCATCCATCACGACGAGAAGCACACCGTGGGGACGGCGATCGTCTTCTCCCTTGAGCACGAGGCAATCACAGTAGACCGCAGCCGAACCAATACAGTCGAAAACTGCAACAGATGCCCGGAAAAAGGCCCGTTCACGCTTTTCACCACCGCCGAAAAGGACGAGGAGCCCGTGCTCGAGAAGCTGCGATTGCGCATCATCTCAGACGGAGATGTGCTGGAAGTGTTTGCGAACGACCGCTTCGCCTTGGCCACAATGGTGTACCGGGAGGAAGCATCACCATCGCAGGGCGGTATCACCGCATTCGCAAGCGGTGCGCCTGGGAGCACTGTCGTGGGAAGTGCGACCCTGTGGGATGGAATCGGCCCAACATAGACAGCCTTGAGGTAGCATACTCAAACATATCCATCGACGCCTTCTGCATGGGTCTCCAAAAAGTCCCGCAAGCGCTCTGACAGAGTCTCGCTCAGCAGTGAAAGCGATCCACTGCCCTTCGCAATTCTTTGGTCAACTCTCTGCGTAGACTGCAAACAATGCACCAGACGAGACCAGTCGATGGCGCAGCCCTGCCTGATCCCGACCGTCGAAGCCGCCTTAAGCACCGCCATCGAAGTCATGAATATGCTGGCATACAACGTCCAGCGATGCACCATGCACTCCCGCACCGCCATGAGAATGGACGGCATGAGCTGGATGTAGGCGTTGAAGAAGCGCTCGCAGTGCTGCAGGAGCTCGAGGGTGACGATACCGTCTTGGATGCATTGGTACGCGGCGGGCCAGTAGATGGAGATCTTGCAGCAGTAGTACTGGACACGGAGGAAGTTGCCCAGGTTGTCGGTGCGTGGGTAGAGGCTGGGCGAGGTGAGCAGGTCGAAGTCGAGGTCTTGGTGGTAGTCGAAGCGGATGGCAGGCGGGAGGCAGGTGTACCAGTTGTCGAGTTGCAGTTCTAGCTCCACGGCGATGGCGGGAGCGTAGACGATGTGGCCGTCGGATGTTCGGCGGATGGCAGTGTTGCATCTATTGAGCATCCGTCTCATTGCGATCTCGGCCAGGAAGTATGACTGCGTTGTGTCCAGTTCATTGCTGGCCATCGAATGCATGCTCATGGTCGGCGAGATGGACTCCTGTGGTGAGCCCACTTCCGTCTCCAAATGCCACGGACGTCGCCCGTCCGGCAGCGCGACATCGTCGTCTTGGTACTGGATTCGACTTCCGACGCGGTCAAATTGCGCCCGCAACTCGCACTCCAACAACAGCAGCGCCCAGAATGCCCTCCGTACCTGCTCTGCGAGCTCGTCGTCTTGGGAAGCTTGGCTCTTCATCAAGTTCTGTACCTTGAGGGAAGCAATCACCACGTAATCGTACGCACGACAGGGTTGAAGCGTGCAACAGTAGTAGATACTCAGCAGAAGTAGACATTGCACGCTAATGAGGCCACTGTCGACCACCACGTCTGGCAAGGACGACATGGCGGCATCGACGAAATTGACGGCCGAAGCGTCGCTGGTTGCCGAACCGAAGGCGAAGTCCTGGGATGCCGCGACACCTACCGCTGTCACCACTAGACTCAGAAACGACTCGCAGGATGGGCTCAAAGGGCCGGACATGACCTGGAGATGGCGCTGAGAGAAGCCTGGGCGGAAGACGGAGTAGAAGGGATGGATGTGCGCCGAGAAGGCAGCCAGGGCATCCAGTACTGTCTGCTGCTGCATGATCCTCATCCTGGAAGTCTGAGCAGAGGCATGGACGGGAGGACTTCTCTCCAGCTGGAGCAGTGCCTCCGCAAAGCCTGGCTCGAGGCCCAGACTGGTCATCGTCCGTTCGATGCCGAGGAGCTGGAAGGGAGATTTCTCCTCCTCGGTGATGGGCACGTGATGGCCAGCATGGTGACCGCTGTTGGGCGTGAAGTCTTGCGAGGGCGGGGCGTGGTGGATTGTTGCCGGCGGCGGGAGGCGAGTGGTGATGTCGTCGAGGCGCTGTTTGATGGCGGCCAGTTCGACCTCCACCCTACAAGTCCATTAGTCAGGGTTTCATTCACGTTGGTCGTGCCGAGAAGTACACACCGAGACGGAGGCTGCTGCGGCGTCTGGTCATAGTGGCAATCGAGGCCATTGTTGCGACAGAACCCGCACGACGGCCGCTGGTTGTCGCAGCGAGTGCGCCGGCCGCGGCAGGTCGAGCAGGCCGCCGTGGCTCGAGTGCGCGCTTTGCGTTGGCGGCGCGCTGCTGCTGTCTCGTCCGCGTGGCTCATCCTGGGCGGAGAAGAAGAGCAGAGGAGAGAGTGTCGTCGGGGAGTGAGGGTCGTCGTCCGCGAGTGGAAGTAGAGGCGCTTCCGCCAAGGAAGTGGAGTGGAAGTCTTGGTCCGCGAGACCGTCCTTCCCGTCCTTTACTTCCACCTCCCCACCCTCCCCACTCTCTTCGACGACCAGTCTCTGTTCTTGCCCGAACATCGGGAAAGCTTGACAGATGATCCACGACAGCAAGATGGCTACAAGTACCATGGCTGCTGCTCAAACGCACTTCACGCTCGCAAACACAACATGGCCACCTCCACCTCAGCAGGCAGCCTGCTCTCGGCAGCCTCACAACGCAAAGTCGCCCGCTCCGCTCGCATCTCCAGCTGGGACCAGACCGGACTGAACGAGGATGCCTTTGTCGTCCTCCCCGGCGAGACGGCCACACTGGCCGACATCGAAGGACCTGGCACCATTACCCATCTCTGGTTCGTGCAGACCTGCCGCCGCATCTTGGGCCCGGGCTTGATCCCATACTCCAAGTCTGGCGTGGCCATGATGGAGATCCACAATGCGCTGGGGTTGAATTATGAAGACAATGATCCAGGTGAGTCGTGATTTCTGCCATGTCTTGTCGCCGGACTGACGAGAAGCAGACTACTACCGCAAGATTGTCATCAAGATGTACTGGGACGACTCCGAGACTCCCAGCGTCGTCGCTCCGATTGGAGACTTTTTCTGTGTCGGTCACTCCATGGCGGCGAACTTCCAATCCATGCCGTTCACTGTTTCGGTCAAGCCCAGCGAGGAAAAGAAATTCGGCGGAGCGACGGCACTCAACTGCTACCTGCCCATGCCCTTCAACAGCCGGGCCCGCATCGAGATTGAGAACCAAGGCGAACACGCCTACTTCCAATACTTCTACATCGACTACGACCTCCTCCCAAACCCGCACGACACCGACCAACTGCTCTACTTCCACGCCCACTGGCGAAGAGAGAACCCCACCTCCGGCTGGGCCCCGAACAACATGCAGACCAACTCCCTCGAGACCCAAGTCCCCAACCTCACCGGCGACGGCTACACCATCCTCGAAACCACCGGCGCCGGCAACTTCATCGGCTGCAACCACTCCGTGCTGCACTTCCAAGGCACCTGGTGGGGCGAAGGCGACGACCTCATCTTCGTCGACGACGACACCTGGCCGCCCAGCATCCACGGCACCGGCGGCGAGGACTACTTCAACCAGGGCTGGGGCATGCAGAAGAACGCCTACCCCTTCTGCGGCACCATTATCCACGAGGAGGACGTCCCGGGTTACCAGGTCAGCTACCGGTGGCACCTCGCGGACCCGGTGCGGTTTAATAGCAAGATCAAAGTCAAGCTTGAGCATGGACACGCCAACCATCTGCGAGACGACTGGTCGACCACGGCGTACTGGTATCAGACGATGCCCGGCCCGAAGCTCGACATCCTGCCTGTGGCGCAGCGCCTGCCGAACCGACCGAAGATCGAGCCGCCGCCGGAGCCGTCTGCATCGCGGGAGCTGACGGAGCAGCAGAAGTCGAACATCGAAGCGAGGGAGAAGCGGTTCAAGGAGTTTGTGGAGGATCGGAATCAGTGGTTGGAGCGCCGGGCGAAGGCGTCGAAGGAGAGGGCGGAGAGCAATGTTGAGATTGCGAGGGATGTGAGGAGGAGGTTTATGGAGAGCTTGGGGAAGAAGTAGCCTCGTGTATATGGTTCTGTAGGTAGCTAAATGACAAGAGCACATTCAACAGACGCTGTTTTACTGTTCGAGCCTCGGAGTGTCAGACGCATTGCATGACTCAAGAGAAAGCCACGCATGGCGATGATACTCTCTGCACCATGCCATCCTTCAACCAAATTCAGGCAGATCACAGGCCGCACCACCTTGGCCCAGCCCGAGCCGGAAGATATGGAGCAAATTGAGATATACGACATCCTCATCATCGGCGCACGACCATGCGGACTCGCCACCGCAGCGCGGCTGAAGGAGAAACATCCATCCGCCCTCTTCACGGACGAGGAGCAACGGCGATACTCGTGGATCCAGCGACATGCCCAACGAGCGTCGGCCAGTTACAAGTGGACCGGTAAGATCAGATCTGGAAGTGGCGGACTTGCGCACGAACCGCCTTCTGTTCTCGTTTTCGACTCCAGCGCAGATCAGTGGATAGTGAAGTGGAAGACGCCGTTTGCCGCGCTTGAGGTTGAGCATTTACGGAGTACGTTCGTGCCTTTCAAATGTCTTGGAGATAGCTGATCTCATTCCTGCAGGTCCCATGTTCCTTCACCCTGACCCTTCGGACAGACAGAGACGCTCTTCTCGCATTTGTACACAGACATGGAAGAGCCGAAGAGCTACAAGAAATTGTCGGGCGTGTCGGCAAGGAGAACAGCAAACACCAGCGCAAAAGCCGGCGCCGTGCAAGAAATGCTGGGTAAGTCCAAAGATTACAGTCCGGCCGAAGAATGACTGACTTTCATCAGCACGAGTGCCATTGTCGAGATCAACGAGCGAGACAGGGAGGACTACTTCGCACCATCCGCTCGATGTTTTCACGACTTCTGCGAAGCTTCCAAGGAGCGCTACCATCTCAACAGGCAGCCCATTTCCCAAGAGACTGTCCAAACCATTGACTACCTTAGCATCGACAGCCAGCAGAAGCTGTTCGAGTGCAAACATCTTCTCGGAGATATCATGCCCGCTTTGTGATACTGGCTACGGGTCCCGGACAGTCAGTCATCCCATCGCCGTTCTCCCAGCAGCAGCATGTGGAGGGCGCGACTCATGCCATGCAGATCAACGAGCATGCCCTACCCGATGCAAGACTCAACCACAAGACCGAGGCTTGGGAGCATTCCAACGTCCTCATCATCGGCGGAGGGCTCACCAGCGTGCAGCTGGCGGACGTCCTGATCCGGCGAGGCGTCAGCAAAGTCCACCTTCTCATGCGACGAGGATGGCAGCTCAAGCCCTTCGACGTCGATCTGATCTGGATGAGCAAGTTCAAGAGCACGGCCCGAGCTGCTTCTCGGTCGGCGGACAGCTTTGAAGGTCAGTCAATCCTTTCAACATGCGGTGGTGTCTATACGATGGCGGCTGATGATGTGCAGAAAATCTCGACATCATTAAGCAAGCCCGCGACGGCGGAAGCACGACTAGCCGATACCAGAAGATCCTCGAAGGCCACATCAAACGAAAGAGACTTGTGGTTCATACGCACATAACCGTCAAGACACAGTCGTACTGCCGCGATACCAAACATCGGATCATAGGCTCGCAGCCACCTTTACTTGCTCTCCCGGAGTTCGATCCCAGCTCCTAGCTAGACGTTGGACAATGCAGCATGGTATCAGACAGACGAAACAAGTACCCTATCGATTTCCACGGACGTCTACCAGCTCTGACAGTAAATTTGCAGCGGACTAATGGTGTGCCTCTTTTCACCGGCAAGATGGCAGACGTGCAGCTAGGCCTGTCCGCGGGTAATCTGGAAGATACGAGACTAGGTGCTGAGCGAGTGGTATGGTCGATCGAGCAGCTTCTGAGGCGAGAGCAGGGTGCGGAGGAGAGGAGGGATTTGAAGCAGGAGGGTGATGGTGATGATGGCGAAGGGTATGATGAGTATGCGGGTCGGTATGCGGTGGGAGTGGGGAGCAAGTATGATTGAATTCCAGAGGTTAAGTAGTGGTAGACAGGCTGCAAGGATTGTTTCCAGCATCTCAATGAATCCGCGCGCTCGGCATCAGCCGGCAAGGTCGTTCGTGGCCGGAAGCGTTTCTCCACTGCTTCTTCTCCTCTCCACGTCTAGAACAAGTTGTATCCTGCGCTCAAGCAACTGGATCAACCACTTAAGTCGTCGCAGGTTTATGTGTGTGCATTCGGCGACTCGGAATCCTTCCGAACATATGTCGCCGAAGCCAAGTTTCCGAGCACAGCGGTCCACGGGTGGATGTGGCGAACATGTGCTGGTGCAAATATAAACACAAGAAAGAACCACACCATGGCTTCACATCAATTAGCATCTCTTCCCTATACACAAACAACATGCCTGAAAAACAGAGACTTTGGGTCCTCCCGTGGGGTGAGTAACAGACACGGCCGCCGACGCTGCTTTCTCGGCTGTGTAGAGGACAGAATGCTAACGTCTCTCAGGCCTGTATCCACGCCGGGTAACCATCTACCTCGAGGAGAAAGGGATCCTGGACAAACTCGATGTTGTTCCAGTCAATATCACGACGCAAGGCATGGATCAGCCACCTGGGAAGCCAGCGGGTTCCATGCCTATACTTGAAGTCAAGCGACCGAGCAGTGAGGGAGCGGAGGACGGGGTTTACATTGTGCAGAGCGTTGGTATGCCTCAGAGACACCCAGCATCACCTCCTTCATTCGCCAAGACTGACGCCTTCAGCACTACTCGAGTACCTCGAAGACCAATACGGCCCAGGCTCAGGAACACCAGACATGCGAGGCTCAACCCCCGAAGAGCGAGCCAAAGTGCGGGACTGCATGAGCGTCATCTGCGAAGCGACCGACTTCTTCGGCTTCTACTGCCACAATGCATCAAAGCTCTTCTCGACCATGGAGGAGCAGAGCGAAGGCGCTGCAAAGCAAGCGCTCGCGAGGACGCATCATATGCTCAGCAGTCTGGAGAAGATGGCTGATGCGAAGGGGCCGTGGCTTGCGAGTTCCGGCGACCACCCGATGCTTGTTGATTGCATTGCCATGTCTACGATGCAATTTGCTGAAGCGGTATACAAGGTTGATCTGACGGAAGACCATCCACGGTTGAAGAAACTGTTTGATGCTTTCAGTGCCAGGGAGAGTGCGAAGATGGAGGAAGTGCCGGACTTTGTACAGGCGATGGCGCCTGAGATGTCTGTAAGGTAGGATAGCAACAGATTCATACGCTAAGCATGAGCATCAAGGAACCTCGCCGCCTCTGCGAAGACATCATAGCCTGCAAACAGAAAAGTGAAAGGATCAGCGAGTGTCCCAGGAACGACAGGGTTTTGCTCATGAGTTTGGTACCGATCATATATTGTCTCGACTCTGGAGACCTGATATCCTTCCCTGGTATCGCTCGCGGCCTAGGTCGTGCTCGGAAGCCTTCTTCTCCCAGTTCTGCCAGCTCTGCTTTCCACTTCGCAGTCATCTTTCCCCACATCTTGTCTCTTTTCATCTGCTCATCGCCGTCATCGAGCGACATGAACGTTTGGTTCCCACGAGCCATTGTCCGCATGTACTCCATCCGTGGCTGCCGGAAGTCCTGGAACATCTGCATCTTGCTGGCGAGATCCCGCACATCCCTGGCTGCCGAGACGAACTCGCCCAGTGCAGCAGCGTCCTCGAGGGCGGAGCCTCCGCCTTGCCCAGCGTGCGGAACGATTGCATGTGCGCCGTCGCCAACGAGGACGAAGCGGCCGGTGGTGCTTGTGTACGAGGCGATCCTGGGTACCTCCCCCAATGTCCAGAGCACAGTCTCGTTCACGTACCTGAGCCCATCAGCAAACGTTGGGAATATCACACTTCTAAGACTGACGACCAGATCTTTCTCACCGCAGGACAAAAGTCCTTCACCAACTCTCGCGCCTCTCCAACATCTCCAGGCTCACCCCAGCGTCCAACTGGCACTTCGCATGGTGTCGGGCATGAGATCAGAGTGTTATAATACCGTCCCCCGCTAACAGTGTACCCCAGCACGGCAACACCAGGTCCCACCCAGACCATGGAGTCTTCACCCTTCATCAGCTCTGCCGTCTCCGGATTGGAGTCCATGCGCTCTTTGGGTACGACAGTACGGAAGCAATACTCATTGCATGTCACTGCCTTTGCATCGCTATTACCCGGGAGAAGATGACGGAACTTGGACAGAATGCCGTCCGCAGCGACGACGAGATCAGCTTCTTCTCGCTTACCATCCGCCAGCACGACGATGCCTTGGTCCACATCAACATCCGCGACCTTCTGCCCAAACCGGACATCCGCACCCGCAGCGACCGCAGCATCATACAACAACCTCTGCAAATCCGGCCGATAGCACTGCCAATGCGGATACCCATACTCCCAGATCTGCATCGGATTATGCGCAATCTCTCCAATGACCGTCGAATCAGCATACTGCAACACCTTCATCACGGCTGGCTCGTTGGACCATTTTCTGAACTCATCTTGCAAGCCCCAGTGGTGCAGGACACGGGTAGCATTGGGTTGGATCTGGATTCCTGCTCCGAGCTCGCTGAGGGAGGTGTTGGCTTCGAAGACGGTGACTTTGTGGCCTTTGCGGGCGAGGGCAATGGCGGCGGCGAGGCCTGCGATGCCGCCACCGATGATGATGATGGTGAAAGTGGTGGTTGTGGGTGCCATGTTCGTGTCCGCTGAGTGTGGAAATGCCCGCCTGAAGAAGACCACTGATTCTTCGGTAGCTTTGAGGCGATAAAGCAAACGCAAGAGTGCTCAGTCCCTCCGTAGTCGTCCCAGTGCAGATGCTAGTGAACATATAACAGCCGCACCTCGTGGACTTCCGGGGCCGCGAAGCTCCTTCAACAGCCGCATGAATGCGAGACCGAATCCTTCAGATCCTACCCTGTCGGCTTGAGGCATGTTATGAGCACGATGATTCAGCATCTGGATAAACCACGTTCACATTGCCGTTCTCAGCTAGATCTGACCGCGATCCTTCGCAGTAAAAACCGAAAGATGGTGAACGCGGATGATCGCAGCTAGCTAAGCAGGGCTTGTCTCCACGCGGCTGTGCTTGCGAGGCTTACACACTTCCATTTGAAAACGGGGACTGATATGGATTGCAGCCTTACTCCGTTTCTCAGACGCTGCATGGTGTGGTATGTACAGCGAGCGACTACTACACTACACCATCATACTCTCCGGCGGGCCCAAATAACTCTCCCTCACCCCTCCCAAATCAACCACGATCTTCTGGAACACCACTCCCGGCTCCAGTGCCCACAAGTTCAAGCTATGCTTCCCCGGCTTGATATTCATCCTCGTCGTATTCGTGAACACCGCGTTCGCAACACCCGTATACCACATCTCCGGCAGCGCACCAAGAGTGAAGTCCGGCACCGGCTGGACCTCCTTTGGCTCTTCGTCGTCGAGCGCGATGGCGTAGCGGCCAGGACGATCGGGGTTGGTGTTCAGGCTCGTGCCCATCATGACGGTGGCGTTGGCGTCCGGGGCGTGGGTGAAGGCGTAGAAATCGTAGGTCAGCTTGGGGCCGTTGGGTGCGCTCTGCGAAGAGGCGGTGACGGGGAAGAGTGTGACGCCAGACAGCGTACGGCCGTAGCCGGGGATGATGCCGTATGAGACGCCGTCTGCGGAGGTGTTGGAGGTGGTGTGCTCGGCTTCCATGCTGATGGTGGCGTCGCTCTCGACGAAGCCGGAGAAGGAGTCTGGGACGCTGGTCTTGTTGACGGGAAGCACCGCAGTGGGCATGCTGACGCTGCCATAGTCTTCAGCGCTGTTGGTAATGTTGATGTTGACAGTGGTTTGGCCAGCGGGAGCCGAGGACCAGTCGACGGAGAAGAGCACACGCATGTCCAGGCTGCCGTTGGCGCCGAGGGTGCCTGACGATGGGGATGCCGTTACCCATGGCTGGTCCGCTGAGATCATGAAATCTGTGGACCCTGGGCCGCGCATGTAGACGTCGAGGTAGCGAGACGAAGGGCCGTAGGGGTCGATTGGAGGCATGGTCTGGACCCAATTACCCAAGCCGGCGTTGTAGATGCTGTCTCCAGGCGCAGACCCATTCGAGCCTTCTGCCGTAACACCCAATGGACCTCCAAGCGAGACCTCAGAAGCCTGGACCCACTCCAACGCCGGGGCGACCTGCAGAGAAAGTCAGCATTGTTCATGGTTACTTCGGGCAATGGAGGAAGCAATTCAAAGCTCCAAGTAGCCGAAAAGGCCTTCGGAGGGCCTCCACTTCCGCCTGACTCACGTTGCGCATTGGTTGTTGCCTGGAAGGGAGTCAGTATTCTCTTTCTTCTGGTTGTTCTACTTCTCTCTTCACTTACCACCAGTTGTAGCCAAGATGCGTTTGATCGAGGATGTGATTCCTGTATTTCGAAGAACGAGTCAGAAAGGCTCCACAAGATTGTTCTGCGCCCAACAGAACGATGTGAGGAGGGATGGAGTCCTTCTCACGATGCACTCACCATTTCCCATTAAGCAGCGAATGATACCGCTTCGTCAACGCAGCATCCGCATTGAAAGAATCCAGCACCTGCTGCGCCAAGGTATTCGCAGACTGCCGCCACTCGTACGCATACGTGTTCTGCATGCCCGCATTGAGGTAGATCTGGTGAACAATGTTGCCAGCCATGCACGGATGCAGCACCAGCTCGAAGAAAGCGGCCTGCGTGGCGGTGTCGAGCTGGTTGTAAATAGCTTGCGCGGAGTTGACAAGAGACTGCCACTCCCCGAGCACGCGGCCCGACTCGTTGTAGTTGGTGTTACTGTAGACGAATGGATCCAGCAGTTCGTACTTGCGGCGGGCGGCAAGCATTCCGTAGGTGTTCATCACTGAGGCGGTGGCGTCTGCGACATTCTCGCCGAATTCACGGGCAGCCCATGCGCGAAGCCACTTCATCGTGCTGTCTGGAGAGGACATGGATGGCTCGTCGTAGGCGAGGTCGAAGAAGTGGCTGATTGGGACTTCCTGCAGAAAACAGTCGGCACTGCACCTCACGAATTATGAAAGATCACGTGAGCACTCACAAGAGGCTTTAGGTCACCAACATTGACAACCCAAATCGTCCTCGCCTGACGCTCGTACGAGAGATGCATCTGCTCATAAGTCTTCGCGATATTGATAGTGTTGATCCTGCAAGGAGAAGCCGTCAGCAAATGTCTCAGACAGTAAAGCGGGAAGGCCTCATAAGAGTGTTCTGCGACTAATCGAGACGGTCGAGGGTCGAGGCGGTCGAGCGTTGAACACAAGACTCATAGCTGATCGACGAGTACGTTACGTCCGGATGGACGCAAACGCTCTCGCTCATCGGCCACAAGACTTCTCTCAAACCCTCGAGTATAGATGAGGGAGGGGTTTCTGTCCACGTGTGACTCACCACTTGTAATCCCGTGGGTCCCCAACATAACTAGAGGTCATTAGTTTCAAGACGCAGCATGACATGTTCCACCCAAATTTACTTACTCAAAGTGGTAGTACACGCCCGCCCCTGCAGCACGGTCCGTCTCGTTGGCCAGCGGAAGCCGCTGGTTATTGCCCCTGCGCATGTGTAAGCAGTAGAAACGAGGGAGCGGGTGGTTGTTGTGTAGTACTCACCAGTTGTCATCAGCCTAAAGCACCCAAGGGTAAAACAGTCAGCAGATGTCTGGATAGAGTGGAAGAGTTCAAGAGATCTCGAAGCGCCACACGTAGTACGATCGTGTCGCGGAGAACATTTGGAACCATCAATGCTTACCCAGAGTAGCGTGATATCTTCCGGCACGTCCATGCCCTGCTCAAAGTACCCACCAACCTCCTTGTACAAGCACCACATCTGCGGGATATCCGAAATATCCTGAGTATCGAAGGTATCGCGCAGAATGTCCTGCTGCACACCAATAATATCCTCCAGCGAATCAGCGTCCAGGGTAGGCGATGCGGTATCTCCGAGCCCACGCATGCCCATGGTATACATGTTCTCGTAGGGGCTGGAGCGCTCGGCGCCCTCGCGCATGAACTCGGTGACGTTCTTCTCATTCGTAGCCCACGCCCATGTCCCGTTCAAAAACAAGCTCTGCTCCTTCGTCCAGCGCATCAGCGGCTCGGTGTGGCTGGTTCCCATCACGATGCCGTACATGTCGGCTTCCGGAGGTGTGCGCGGGTCGTCGACTGCGAGCATACTGTTCCATTCCGCAGGCCAGATGTAGTTCGCTCGAAGTCGGAGAAGCAGCTCGAAGATGGGTGCGTACATCTTGTGGTTGAAGCCAGGTCCGTACTCGCCCATTTCGAAGTTCTCGTTGACCCAGTTGGTGAGGGCGGGCTGCTCGTCGTTTATGAAGAAGCCGCGGTACTTGACCGATGGTGAGGTTTGGTGTTTGGGGGTGTCCAGAGCGTAGATCGAGGAGTGCTGCTTCGCTGGCACATCTGCGTAGTAGTACCATGGCGAGACGCCAATCTGCTCCGAGACGTCGTAGATGCCGTAGATGGACCCGCGCTTGTCTGCGCCAGCAATGACCAGCGCTCTGTTGATGCCGGGCATAGGGTTTGATACGACTTGCGATTGGAAAGCCTCCCATTGTCCTTCAGTCTTTCCGGTTGAAATCTTGCCCGACTTCGCCATCCCATCAATCAGACTGGAGTTGCCAATTGTGCCAACAATGATCACTGAGCTCATATTCGTAGCGGCAACTCCAGTGCCGTTCATCAGCATGACGGTGCCATTTTGTCCCGTGACCCTGCCAAAGTCGGCAGCGAGGTCGCGGCCAGCTCTGATGACGCCCTCCCAGTCGGCGCCATCTAGGATGACGGTTGGAGAGGAGCCACCGTTGGCAAGAGTGAGGCAGCCATCGGTGGATTCGAATGAAATGATCTGCTTCTGTCCAATGGCTGTTACATGAGACGCGATGCTGAGCAAAACGCCAGTAAATATTGAGAAATGCATGATAGCGAGGAAAGACTCTCAACAACCTACGCAATACGAAAGAGAACAGCAGGATGAATGTACAAATACCTGACTGCCATTGAACCATGCATGTGCGGATAAACGGCGAAGAGATGAACGCATTGGGGTTTGTTGTGTTCAGGCAAAATCTCACGATCCCCAGCTCACCGTTAAAGTGCGGAGCTGCGGAGAAGACCACCAGACCCTTTTCAGCCTCATTTCTGCGGTGAAGAGCGCCAGATCACTGCTCGGGATAAATGTGGCCGCATTCTGTGCAGTTGGATGATCGGTCTGCAGGTACAAAGATGTGCCGGTGGGGATGATTTTCTTGTTGAAAGTGCTCGTCTTTCTGCGAGCGTGTAATTAGCCGTAGAACCGAAGAACAGGCAGGACGTATCCAAGTCTGTGCTCTGCGGCATTCGATGGATGCATTGACTGGTCATCAGTAGGAGCGGTGGAGATGCTCAAACAGCTTTCTCGACATGCCTCGTCCGGAAGATCGTAGTCTCCCACAGACGAGCCTGTGCGACCCAGTCAAGGCCCAGTGTGTCAGTATGGATACATTGGTAACCGGCCAACGATCAATGTGTCGTTCAGAACCGCCCTCTTGCCAGCTGCCATCTTCACATCCATGCCTGCTTCTTGCGGCCGCTTGAACAGACCGCACAAGACGCCCAGACCTGCCAGCCAGCCAGCCAGCCAATCTTGGGACTTGTGCAAATATAGCATCTCGTCTCCCATGCTCTTCTCTCACACTGGCTGAGAGAGTGGCCGTACTTGTAGAGGTCGGGGGATGCAAAGGACAACAGTGGCCGTCTTGTGCGTCATGTCCGTTTACCGCTGGGGGTGCGAGTATTCGCCGCCCACCAGCAATCGCGCGGGCGGGAGGCATGTCGGTACCGCACCGGGGGTCAGGCCGAATTGACTGCCTTGCTGATAAGTCGGAAAGTTCATGTTGTCAAGACAAGCAAGGAACAGGAGAGCTGCTGGCACTTCCACTGGTATTAGCCCGATCTTTGACCGAAGGACGCCCGCGATCGGCTTTAACGAGTCCAAACGGGACTCTTTCTACTTTATATTCAACCTTTTGCTTATTTGCCAGTCTATCAGGCTTGTCTGTGCTTGGTATGCGATACGACAGCATAGGTATTCGACTGCTACAAGTCGGAGCACATGCTATATATTCTGCGCTCGCTTACACTAATGTGATTGAAAGGCCAGCTGCCAGGGAGCCTCGAGAAGCCTCGATGACCCAGGGCTGTACGTGCAGATCACGGTAAACATGAAGTACAACAGTTCCCTCCGACACAATGATCAAGCTTTCTTACGGTAGTAAGAACGGACTATACAATGACCTACCTCTTGCAGGACCATCATGCATCCGGCTGCTGGATCTCGAGCCCGGTGCATTCGGCCTTTCCCTGAAGGCAACAATGAGGGTGGTGCACCTTGATACAGAGCCCGACTATGATGCACTAAGCTACACTTGGGGATCTTCCACTGAGTTGAGGTGGATCGGAGTCAATGACAGATATGTGGTCAACATCACGAACAACCTGTTTCACGCCTTACAGCGGTTGAAGGGTGAGGACGAAGTGCGCACGATCTGGATTGATGCCATATGTGAGTATCGGTTTGCGGTAGCAGGAGACTATGGAAACTCAGTCGTTCCAGGCATCGATCAGAGCAACATCGCCGAGCGAGGCGCGCAAGTGGCAATCATGGCCTCCATCTACCAGAACGCACGTTGTGTCGACGTGTGGCTTGGTGAGCCTGATCCAGCTCACCTCGGTCCTTCTTTGTTCTTCGGACAACAGGCCCCGCGAGGGTACTGGCCGACTGGGGAGCTAGCGACTGATACGCAGGACGGCGAGATTCGCAAGGCTCTGCTGAGTGCCGTCCTCAAAACCAAACCAGTGTGGCACACGCGAGTGTGGGTTATCCAGGAGGCAGCTCACGCTCAGGCGCTTTATCTATGCTTCGGGCCTTAC
Source organism: Saxophila tyrrhenica (assembly GCF_035928015.1). NCBI lineage: Eukaryota > Fungi > Ascomycota > Dothideomycetes > Mycosphaerellales > Extremaceae > Saxophila > Saxophila tyrrhenica. The sequence continues at coordinate 7,809 of NW_027041735.1, read as the reverse complement.
CGTCAAAAGATGAAGAAAACGGTCCGCGATAATGGCACTGGCTCCACCTATGGCACCGGAACCTACGATCTTGCCACTGCCCTAGAAAGATTCTGCTCCTTCGTTTCTGTGACTCGCAGATCTGCATCCGTGCCCTCCAACAACACAGTCTCTCACATTATTCGCGCACTGCAAGGACGGACATTTGCAGCCACTGACCCTCGCGACTTCGTGTACAGCATGCTGAGCTTCATTGATCCAGTACTGGCACACGAAATTGGATCGGACTACGCCCTCAAGCCAGAACGAGTCTTCGCAAAGGCGACGTTTGTCACGCTCAGGCACGACGGACATTGCAGGATCCTGGGTTTTACCGGAGCGGACGTAAAGAACACCCAGGACAGCCTGTTGCCGACCTGGACCGTCGACTTTGCGTACCTCATGAGCGCTTCACTGCCGCGTTGCTACCTGATAGGAACGCCACATGCACCTGACGATGATACACCCAGACTACTCCACGAGCTGGAAAGATCAGATTCGCCGAACATAACACTTGATGTAGCATACCGCCAGCTCACTGTTTCAGCATTGTGGTATAGTGAAGTGTCCCTTGTCCACGAGATCCACTGGCGGAAGGCGAACGGCTACCCTGGCCCGACCAGAAGCGGTGGCCGAAGAGAAGCCTTCATGCTCTCAACACTGCTGAACTTTACCAGGACAGCCGGGCTCGCAGACGCCCACACAGCAGCGTGGACGGCAAGATGGGCTGCAGCTGACGTCGGCACACCGGATGCCGCTACAGACCGGTATGCGGATCTAATCGAGAACTGGCAGAATGCCTGCAAGGAACTCGGACAGGATGTGCGGCCCCGGTGGTTTGCAAAACGCGGGTGGCTGTTTGATCAACTGCAAGCGGCGTTTCTGGAGTACCCCAAGGCGAGAGCCTTTTCGCTGCCTGATGGATTAATAGGGGTGGGCCCAATGACAATAGAAGAGCGGGATACTGTTGTCATGTACCCTAGGGGTGGTGCACACAGTCCGTTTCTTGTCTTGCATTGGACGGCTGATGGCTGGCAATTGAGAGGTCGAGCGTATGTGCATGGGCCACAGTTTGCTGCGTTTTGGGAGCAGAGGTATGCGCCGGCGGTGGTGGAGAGGGACTTCGTCATTATTTGAGGTTGCGGACGAGAATGCGACCCTGAAGGGGAAGTTGACCTTCGCCTAAAAACTGCTGTCTCGAGATCATGCAGGAGCCGGTCTCGATCGACCCATCCCAGCGCACGGCGGCGTGCCAGTGGACACAAACATCTCAGCCATCGGACTATGGGCTGCAGCAGGCGAATACAAGGCTCAGCCTGAGTACTCTGGTGGAAGGAAATCATCTCCGCGAATGCTCGGCTGCAATCCTGGACCGGTTACTTCAGGACCACCACATTTACGCCTGATATCCTGCTCCACTGCTTTCTCCCGCCACGACACCAAATGCTCAGAATGTCCACTCGCCTCAGGTATGCAGGCACCACAAGTCCGAGCTTCAAGGCTGCGGCACTACTGCGTGGCCAACCCCGTCGGTTATGATACCGCCGTGCGGTTGGCTTCTCTCACGCAACTGGGAGGCTGCTCTCTCCGGCCACAAGGATGGAGACTAGACCCATCCCTCCTCCGCAGCTTGCCCCTGATGACAGCCGCGACACCATTCGGTCCTTTCCAGGTCTAGAAGGCATCAGTGAAATCTGCACATGCAACGATTACCACATGCAACGATGCTCACATCCGACGTTGTTCGCATGCACCAACGTTCAGCAGTCCAAGAATACCTAGAACTCATTGCGACTTCAGCCATCCCCGCGACAGCCAGTGGCATGCTAAGAGCCAGCAGGGCTTACCGGCGCATGGCAAACAGATCAACGCCATCAGCGACTGGCAGGGTTTTCAGCGGCGACCTGCAGGGAGCAGCAGAAGAGTTGATGTCCGTTCTAGCTGACCGACATGGCCCGAAGCCATTGACAGGTGCAAGACCACCGCTCCAAACTCACGCCCGCGCGCTTCGACTCACTCGCATACAGAAATGGAGTTTACCACCCTCGGCAAGGAGATATACACTCGCAACTGAAGCGAGAAGGTAGCAACTAGCCTCCCAACGAACACAGCAGCCCATGTTTCCCATCCACCTTTTCCATCACCATCGCTGCAGCACCATCCGCACTCCTACACAGCTTTGGCGAAGCTCACGCTCGCCGCGGAGTCGTAGCTGTAAACACTATACCAGTTCTTCAAGAACGTATCGCCCTGTCCCCTCACATTAGCACTCCTGCCCTCCCGAACCCTATCAAACAAATGCGGATACTCACCACAACATAAAGATAACTCCCCGGATCCAAGTCCTCTCCCGCAATCGCAACCAAACAATAACTCTCCCTGTTCAAAATCGCGCTCAACGTATTATTCCCCACCACCTCCCCGAAATCCGGCGTCAGCCGTCCAATATTGAAGTCCTGCGGGTTGACGGCGAAATTCGTCCACGCGAACGTGAGAGCGACGTGCGGCTTCGCAGAGCACGGGAAGGCGAAGACGGTGGGTCCGCCGGCCCCTTCGAGCAGCTGGATGGGGAGGGATCCGGGGATGCGGGAGTAGATGCTCAACGGAGCAGCGGCCGGGGCGACGAGGAGGCTGGTGCCGGTGTCGATCGCTGCGTCGCCTCTCGTAGGATCTAGACCAAGTGCGCCGAGCACAGCGGACTTGCCGTTCACCACCACTTTGTCCAGTTGTACTCGCCAGTAAACTCTGGTCTTGACGGGTACTTTGGTGACAGCGCCGGTGAACTTGCCGGGATTCCGGCCACCCTGCGTGAGCTCAGACGCATCGCCGGTGCCGTCCGCGGCGCGGCCAAGATAGAACGCAAACTCGTTCTTGCTCACGACACTCTGCTCTATGAGGTTCTCGAAGTAAGTCGGCTGTCCGCTCTTCGCAATCGTGGAGAAGGCTAGCCCCATCAGACTGCTCGACGCAGACGTACTGAATCCTTGCGCATTGGTGAGGGAGATGACGTTCTGCCGCTTCGCAGTCAAACCAGCGACCGTGATGCTATCAAAGGAGTTCTCCCCCGAAACCATGCCAGAGCCGTAGGTCACGGAGGTGGTGTTGCCTTCGTCGACGCCTTGCTGGTCATACTTGGTGGTGCCCGTGCAGCCGGCTGCGGCGTCGCATTGGGGACCAGGAACGAAGAGGTCGGCCGAGCCGGTGTCGAAGTCGCAGGTGAAGGTTTGGGGACCTTGGACACCGACGACGATGTTGCCGTAGTAGAAGATGTCCAGGCCATCCTGAGACTTGTCTTTGAGGGGCTCGTTGGCACCGCAGAACATCAGCTTCTACTCGAACTATAATCAGTGGGAGGGAGAACGAACGTAGCCCTCTTCAAGATGTCCCAGACGTTGGGCAGCTGCACATCCTTGCCGTATTTCTGCAGAGTGCGCTGGAGGACGCCGAGATACTTAGCAGGCTCAATATCGCCGTTGGCCCGGGTCAGAAGCGCTTTTCTTGTGACGGGGACTTTGATGCTTTTCTCATGTGCAGTAGGCGCGCACAGCGCTGCCGTGACCAAGGAGAGGATGAGGAAAGTCTGCATGTTGACGATGCGAAAGGAGGAAGGAACAGAAGATGTGAAAGTATTCAGAATGTCTTTTATGATATGTTCCTCCTACGAACGCAACCTCTCCATACCTTACACACCCACCGTCCGGACACATTAGTCCTGTCGATGGAATGGCGACTAGATGAACTCTCTCATGTCTCACCGAGGCGCTGCTTCGGGGGGAAGGAGATAGAGTAGCTGTGCTTGCTCCATCCACCTACCCGCTCTCCCAGTCAGTACCTACAAGGCAGTTTGACAGTGACACACTTTGCTGCCCTTCTTCTTCGCTGGCCTGCTCGACCAGCCGACTATCTGGAACGAAGTCGGTGCTGTGCGGGTCAAACATGCAAACGGCCACCGGAAGTGAGAAGATCCAATCCCACACAAGCCTTGAAGCTTATCACAGCTAGGCATACGCTTGCTGTCGATCCTCCGCTGCGTTTGCGGACGTGCTTCTGAAGATGGCAACTGATATGACAACGTGCATGCAACCATCTGCGTTTGGTGTTGTGAGTTTGCAAGAGCTTCTTTCCAGAGATGACGGCGGACCTCGAACCTCGGTCCCGGGATTGTGAGCAGTGACGAGGGCTGCAGTGCTTCACATCTAGTGAAGAGCCTGCCATCGCCGTTCCAGGATTGACTGGGAGGGATGGAAGAATGTCCTCGGCTGTCTGCTGTCTCCGGTCTGGCGCCATGCTAGATTCTCAACTACGCTTCCAGCTGGTGTGACTTCGTGCGCCTGGCTGAAAGCTTTCGCAGCTTAGAGACCGGCTGTGTTGTTGTTCTTCGACCGGGAAAGGGGATAGCTGAAAGTAGCGACGAGGCCGGCCGGTATGATGGTTCGATAGGCGTAGATGATGGCCTTGTGTTGAAGATGCAGGAAAGGTCGACATCTCTAGCCCAGCTCCACCGCCCTTCCATCGAGCTGTCTCCGAGCGACACACCCAGCGACACTGCACACCGCAACATTCGACTCATGTTCTAGAGCCAATACCGTTCTACAAGTTCTTTAGCTCCCTTCCGCCACTGCCCTCCCACTGACCCTTCTCCTCAAGCTCCTCCTCCTCTCTAACCCTGCTTCTTGGCCCACATCCGCCCGCCTCCTTACCCGCGCCCTCCACTCTCCATCCTCTTTCAACTCTTTCTCTGCCCTCCTCACCGCAGCCTCCTCGTTCTCATCACTCGCCTCTTTTTCAGGCGTGCGCTTGCGCTTTCGAAACTTCTGCCCCTTCCCTGACGTGTTAGACGGAGTGGTGTGAGGCATGGCCGGGATCTTCTCTTCGGCCTTGGAAAGCATGGCAGCAAGGTCGGAGAAGGTGATGGTGAAGCTGCGTGCTTGTTCTTCTTCTACAGTTGTCGTAGCGGGAAGGCATTCCAGGGTGGAAGGTGGGAGAAAATCGGAGACGTGGAATGTTAGGCCGCCGCTTGTGGCGTCTTGAAACTGTGCGGCGTCGATGTCGGTACGGCAGATGCCTGCTCCATCTTCGTCGAATCCAGGTCGCCAGAGTGAGACGGTCGGTTGTTGTTTCTTCTCCGCTCGATCTGGCTTTTTCTTCTTGCTGTCATACGCCAGATCCAGACCAAGCACACAGCGGATCTCGTGCTGACTGTCCACGACGTAATCCTCTGCGAGGTGGGACAAGTTCTTGGTGCGCTGGCTGTACGCCACTTCAACGACCACGCATGGCCAGCGCGACACCTCCGGGTTGATGAAGGTAGCATCTGGACTCCTTTGCGGCTTGCTCTTGCTCGTGCTCTTCCCCTCCTCTGCGCTCTCTTCCTGACTGCTGTTCTCTAGCACGGGCCGCTGCAACTCCATCGTCGTGCTCCTCCCCTTTCGAACCTGCCTCAATGCTTTCGCCACAATCTCATCTTCCTTCTCCACACGGTCGGCGAGCTGCTCGATCCCGTCCGTGACAGCGTCTTCAACATCCGCGATGAGCCATTCGTGTAACGCAGTTGGGGGCATGCGGAGGGTGTAGCGTCCCCTCTTCCCTTTCTCCGCGGGAGGATCCCAGTCGCAGCGGACTTTGTCCTCGTACCAAGCCCACAGTGAGTCGTCCTGCTCAAGCCGAATGTGGAGGGAGGAGTATTCGTCTTCGCTAAGGCGGAAGAGCAAGTACTCTTCTTCCCTCTCGAGCCGCCCAGCTTTGAGAAGGCGGATGGTATGAAGTAGGCGGTCGACGGCGGAGAGACGAGGGCGGCGGGAGGGACTAGTCTGTACTGGCGGCGCGGAGGAGGTCTTGGGGGAGAGCGGAGGGGAGGGGGGTAGGTCGGCGGCGCTAGGCTTCGGAGGAGTGCTGGAGGCCGATACTGGTGGGTGCGTAGTCCGGCGCATCGAGAACGTCCTCCAGCAAAGGAGGCGGCGCGTCCTCGCCTAGTTGTTATCGTGGTCACTGCCCAAAGTTGTCCCGTGGGCAAAGTTGTCCCATGCCCAACTTTGAGGTACAAGTTGTAGCCTTAGAAGCGGAACTCGTGGCTCAACACGACTTTTGACTGCAGCTCGACCTCAGAGAGAAGAGCGGGCGGTTCGCAAAGGCAACAACCACCCACAACGTCTGCAACTACCAACATCAAATGGATCAACCTCAGGTACCATTTGAAGAATAGAGTATTCGTGAACCACGGCCCAGCTGTGGCTTTGCTACATACCTTAGGTACATGTACCCATATTTTTCTCCCATTCCAGTCCGTGCTCTCTGGTGTAGGCATGGTATTATGTCTGATATGCTACCAGTGAGCGCGGCCGAGCAGCTGATTAACCGCCTGGTACAGTCTAGGAATAGCACCAACCCGCCGGGCAGCCTGTGTAGGCGTATCAGGTACATGTACGCATGCGACGATCCAGTCGGTTCCTTCTAACTGTGCTGCCTACGCCTCTACGGATTCTGAGGGGGGTAGGCCTGAAGAAGAGAAGAGTACCACGCTCGTTGTCACAAACCTGATCCGTCTTGGCAGTTGATCTGTGGGTGTTGGATCCAAGCAGAAGAGGACCCAGGTCTATCTAATAATAATGGCTCTCGCACAGGCAACAATCCTGGCGCGTGACCTGCCTACGCTGCAACAGCATCTGTATGCTGCATGCAAGCAAGGCGACACATGAAACGCTACCCTGCCTCAGGTACACATGTATCGGATGGAGAAGGAATGATGGAGGGACCAACAATCCCAGCCGCCTTGCTGTATCCTGGTTGGCTTAAGAGAAAAGACGCAACCATGCCTTTTTTTCTCGTGGAGCTGATCCAGTTCAGTAGTCCATCTATACAGTTTACTACTTCATCAGCGAGCGAGCGGGCTTGACCTGGAACTTTCCAAGTCCAACAGGACAGGAAATTCCGACGAGTCGAGGCTTGAAGGACAGAGTATGGCTCCAGCACGAGCAAGAATCCTGGCGGCGGTCGTAGCATTACTCTCGCAGAGTGTGCGTGTTCAAGGTCAGTCGCATACACCACCACCTCAAGCTGCCATCGTGGCTAACAGCGAAGCGGGCGTATGTAGCCCAATGCAGCGTCTCCGGCACCACAACCATCTCCAACACCGCGCAGGCTTCCGCACTGTCCAGCTGCACTACCTTCTCCGGCTCCGTCGCCGTCGCCACCGATGTATCAGGAGACCTGAGGTTCGACGTCCCCAAGAAAATTACCGGTGATCTCGTCGTCGACAAGAATCGCGTCCTAACCTCGCTCTTTATCGACGACTTGGGCGAGATCGGAGGCGGCTTCGTGCTAGGAGATTTCCCGGCGCTCTCGCGGTTTCGCTTGTGGTCTCTCACCATCGTAGGCACGATCGACTGGCATGACCTGCCGAAAATCGGCGCGAACGAGACCGGGTGGTACGATTGGTGGCATGTGAAGAACATGTCGATTGTCAGGACTACTATACCCTCCATCTCTGCGTGGCAGTTGGACTCGTTGGACAACCTCGAGATCATGGATAATTGGGGCCTATACTGGGTTGATTTGGGTGTCGAGACGATAAGCCATCTCCATATCGCCTCGAATGCCCCTAACCTAGATGCTCTAGTGGAACGTTATAACATTCCACTTAGAGCCCTCTATAGTATCTATTATACCTCTACGTATTATTAGTCACGTAGGTATATTCCACTAAGGTATATTCCACTTAGGTAGGTTTCTTAATAAGAGATTAATAGTTTAACTTTCTCTATCGATTTAGCGAAAAAAAAGGTTTTAGTACTC